>NC_134494.1:12216562-12247721 GCF_040206685.1 Ascaphus truei | reverse complement strand
AGGAGGGGGGGGCAGTGGACAGGAGGGGGGGGGCAGTGGACAGGAGGGGGGGGGGGCAGTGGACAGGAGGGGGGGGGCAGTGGACAGGAGGGGGGGCAGTGGACAGGAGGGGGGGGCAGTGGACAGGAGGGAGGGGGCAGTGGACAGGAGGGGGGGGGCAGTGGACAGGAGGGGGGGCAGTGGACAGGAGGGGGGGCAGTGGACAGGAGGGGGGGCAGTGGACAGGAGGGGGGGGCAGTGGACAGGAGGGGGGGGCAGTGGACAGGAGGGGGGGCAGTGGACAGGAGGGGGGGGGCAGTGGACAGGAGGGGGGGGGCAGTGGACAGGAGGGGGGGGGCAGTGGACAGGAGGGGGGGCAGTGGACAGGAGGGGGGGCAGTGGACAGGAGGGGGGCAGTGGACAGGAGGGGGGGCGGCAGTGGACAGGAGGGGGGGGCAGTGGACAGGAGGGGGGGGCAGTGGACAGGAGGGGGGGGGCAGTGGACAGGAGGGGGGGGGCAGTGGACAGGAGGGGGGGGGCAGTGGACAGGAGGGGGGGGCAGTGGACAGGAGGGGGGACGCAGTGGACAGGAGGGGGGACGCAGTGGACAGGAGGGGGGACGCAGTGGACAGGAGGGGGGGGCAGTGGACAGGAGGGGGGGGCAGTGGATAGGAGGGGGGGGCAGTGGATAGGAGGGGGGGGCAGTGGATAGGAGGGGGGGGCAGTGGACAGTGACACACACACACACACACACACACACACACACACACACACACACACACACACACACACACACACACACCTCAGTTGATGCGCCCTTTCTCAGTTCCGTTTGGCGCCGGAGGTGGGGAGCGACACCTACCTGTACTTCCGGGCGCCGCCACCGTCTGACTCGGCGCCGCGAGGGAGGAAGGGGGTCCGCCATCTTACGCGCCGCGTGGCAGCTGCGGGAAGCGAGGTGATTTGGAGCGGGGAGGGGGGAGAGGTGATTTGGAGCGGGGAGGGGTGATTTGGAGCGGGGAGAGGTGATTTGGAGCAGGGAGAGGTGATTTGGAGCGGGGAGAGGTGATGCCGCTGGGGAGGGGGAAGAGGTGATGCCGCTGGGGAGGGGGAGAGGTGATGCCGCTGGGGAGGGGGAAGAGGTGATGCCGCTGGGGAGGGGGAAGAGGTGATGCCGCTGGGGAGGGGGAAGAGGTGATGCCGCTGGGGAGGGGGAAGAGGTGATGCCGCTGGGGAGGGGGAAGAGGTGAAGCCGCTGGGGAGGGGGAAGAGGTGATGCCGCTGGTGAGGGGGAAGAGGTGATGCCGCTGGGGAGGGGGAAGAGGTGATGCCGCTGGGGAGGGGGAAGAGGTGATGCCGCTGGGGAGGGGGAAGAGGTGATGCCGCTGGGGAGGGGGAAGAGGTGATGCCGCTGGGGAGGGGGAAGAGGTGATGCCGCTGGGGAGGGGGAAGAGGTGATGCCGCTGGGGAGGGGGAAGAGGTGATGCCGCTGGGGAGGGGGAAGAGGTGATGCCGCTGGGGAGGGGGAAGAGGTGATGCCGCTGGGGAGGGGGAAAAGGTGATTTGGAGAGGGGAGAGAGGTGTGTGTGTGTGTGTGTGTGTGTGTGTGTGTGTGTGTGTGTGTGTGTGTGTGTGTGTGTGTGTGTGTGTGTGTGTGTGTGTGTGTGTGTGTTATTTATTTTTTTGGACCTTTGGCCCGTCACTCCGCCTCAGGCCAATGAGAGGTGTGGGGGGCGGGCCAAGGGGGTGGTGTGAGTGTGTGAGGCCAATGAGAGGTGTGCGGGGGCGGGCGGGCCAAGGGACCAATGAGATTGCCGCTAGGGACACCGGACATCCAGCAGGCAGGCATGCATGCATGCAGGCAGGCAGGCAAACATACAGTGCTTTCACTAATATAGTATAAGATAGAATGGACCATTTAGTTATTAGAGAGACGGCCGCACTTAACTTCTATTTCACATTAATGATTTCAGTCCATTAGCATATACAGCTCACTATTTGCACAGGGAGATACTGTATATACCATACACATGTTCATTTTCTTAGACACTCATTTCTATTAGATTTTCTACTACACCATTTGTTGTTCTCTTTGTTTAGAATCTAATATTTTTTTTCACATAGATTTATGGTAATATTAGCAACACTTCATTATTTCATTTATAGAAGATAGACTTTGTTTAGTTTTTTATATTTTTCATATCATTGATAATGGATCTTCCCTCGTAATGCTATTCATCCGGGACATCAGCTGTAAATGTTTAGTGGGGCACCCAGATCTATTTTTCTATATAGATGCAGTGTCTACTGTAGCATTTTCAAGACGTATCTGTTCTTATGTTTAGACTCACTCGTGTGCATGTTTGTTGCATTTAACAGTCAACTCTGCCTGATAGGTCTTTTAGTTGTATTACTACGCAACACTCTTTCTAGTTCTGTATCGTTACATTTTGTGGCGATGCAAGTGTAATTTTGTTTCCTTTCGTGTGCTCCCCCTGTCTCTTTGTGTCTTCATGTCACGTGGCACCTATGCGATGCCCTCTCTATTCCGATTGAGTCTTTGTTACGTGATCTAATGTGACGTTTTTATCTTGCACTCCTTGGACCTTCTTCCCCATTTACAAACTATTTAAATTTCCGATACCACTTTCATGGAGCCCCAGGAAGAAGCATACTGCGAAACGATCGTCGAAGCAACTATATGCACTTCTCCTGCACCCATTACCTTACATCTGATGGCCTGCATCTGTGGAGAATCCGGTCATGTAACTGGGCCGACCCAGATGAATCCCTTTGCGCAGACAGAATAAGTATCTTACACACAGCTTATTTCAGCTATGTCTCTTCTTTGGTGTTTTGCTGATCTGTTCTTCAGTTAGGTGTAATTATCAGGTAACTTTTCTTGCACTTTCAGTCGCTGTCATTATGTCTAGTTCCCTTTTTCTGTTATAGTAACTGCCATGTGGGAGACTGCTTAGCGGTTCTCAGAGTCCCGTGTGGGATAGGCTCCACCATTTTCTAACCAGACGGGATCACATATCTGTGGGTGAATTACAGAAACGTTTTATTTTGAAACGAGCTATTCAAGCCATTTTTTCTTCATTTTTTAATACAGGTTTGAAGCAGAGGGTCTCTGGAGCTGAACCCCATTAATTTCAGCTTCAGGGGGCCACCTGCTTCCGGAGATACCTCCGATGGGGGTACCGGTATCTCTGCAGTTTTCAGCTTCCTCGTCACATGGGCCAATAGAAAGCCGAACCTGATGATGTCACGGCTTCCTATTGGCCCAGATGGCCCGAGAGCTTTGACAAGCAATCATAATGTGAACCCTGGAGTAACTACCGGCCCCCCCATCGGAGACCCCATGCTTCAATTCTGTATTTAAAAAAAGGGTGGGGGGCTTAGAGTGTGTCTTAAAGCCGTCTTCGTATTTGTTTTTTATTACTATACTTGTAGAACAATAAATTATATTTTCTCTTTTGATTACCATCACAATATTCCTGAGTGCTATATTTGGGTACTTTTAGTTTTTCTTAATGTTTTTATATATAGATATAAAGAGATCGAGATAGATCTAGATCTCTCTATATGTAAATATACGTAATACATATTATGGAATACGGCGTGCCAGTTTACAGCCCATTATACAGTATATCTATATATCTATATCATATTTGGAAGTCACTAACAAGGCTTCGAGACTACACCAGGGACCTTTCATCTTTTCATCTACACCAGGGACCTTTCATCTTGCAAAAGGTACTTTATGTAGGAATAACATTTTGACTTTCTTTACTCCTTTAAGAGCCAACCCTTCTTCGCTGATATGTATGTTTGTATGTACGTATATATGATTATCATTTTCTGTTTCTATGATTCAGCACCCCCCAGCTTTCTGCTGTTTAGTCAGAAGACTGCTATCAATCGAATGGTGTTAGACGAGCAGCAGAGTCCAGACATCATTCTACCAATTCACGGACTCAGGAATGTCAAGGCTATTGGGTACGATCCCCTAGATAAGCTCATCTACTGGGTAGACGGTCGTCAGAACATCATCAAAAGAGCAAAGGATGATGGCACACAGGCAAGTTTATTTTTCATGGAAGCACCAGTCTTACCAATGTGTGTGTGTATATGTATGTGTAGGCGTATATGTGTTTGTATGTATGTATATATATATTTGTAAATAGTTTTTTATTTTTTTTTAATAAACATAGTAGAATTACGACTCTGCAATAATGTTACTCTGTAATTTTTTTTTATTTTTGAAGGTAGAAAGTTAGCCATACCCTGGGTTTGTGTATAGAAACGTAGCCGTACCCTGGGTTTGTATATAGAAACGTAGCCATACCCTGGGTTTGTATATAGAAACGTAGCCGTTCCCTGGGTTTGTATATAGAAACGTAAACGTACCCTGGGTTTGTATATAGAAACGTAGCCATACCCTGGGTTTGTATATAGAAAGGTAGCCGTTCCCTGGGTTTGTATATAGAAACGTAGCCGTACCCTGGGTTTGTATATAAAAACGTAGCCGTACCCTGGGTTTGTATATAGAAACATAGCCGTACCCTGGGTTTGTATATAGAAACTTAGCCGTACCCTGGGTTTGTATATAGAAACGTAGCCGTTCCCTGGGTTTGTATATAGAAACGTAGCCGTACCCCGTGTTTGTATATAGAAATGTAGCCGTACCCCGGGTTTGTATATAGAAACGTAGCCGTACCCCGGGTTTGTATATAGAAACGTAGCCGTACCCCGGGTTTGTATATAGAAACATAGCCGTACCCCGGGTTTGTATATAGAAACGTAGCCGTTCTCTGGGTTTGTATATAGAAATGTAGCCGTACCCCGTGTTTGTATATAGAAACGTAGCCGTTCCCTGGGTTTGTGTATAGAAATGTAGCCGTTCCCCGGCTTTGTATATAGAAATGTAGCCGTACCCTGGGTTTGTGTATAGAAATGTAGCCGTACCCTGGGTTTGTATATAGAAACGTAGCCGTACCCTGGGTTTGTATATAGAAACGTAGCCGTACCCTGGGTTTGTGTATAGAAACGTAGCCGTACCCCGGGTTTGTGTATAGAAATGTAGCCGTACACTGTGTTTGTATATAGAAACGTAGCCGTACCCCGGGTTTGTATATAGAAACGTAGCCGTACCCTGGGTTTGTATATAGAAACGTAGCCGTACCCCGGGTTTGTATATAGAAACGTAGCCGTTCCCTGGGTTTGTATATAGAAACGTAGCCGTACCCTGTGTTTGTATATAGAAACGTAGCTGTTCCCTGGGTTTGTATATAGAAATGTAGCCGTACCCTGTGTTTGTATATAGAAACGTAGCCGTACCCTGGGTTTGTATATAGAAACGTAGCCGTTCCCTGGGTTTGTATATAGAAACGTAAACGTACCCTGGGTTTGTATATAGAAACGTAGCCGTACCCTGGGTTTGTATATAGAAACGTAGCCGTACCCCGTGTTTGTATATAGAAACGTAGCCGTACCCCGGGTTTGTATATAGAAACGTAGCCGTACCCCGGGTTTGTATATAGAAACGTAGCCGTTCCCTGGGTTTGTATATAGAAACGTAGCTGTACCCTGGGTTTGTATATAGAAACGTAAACGTACCCTGGGTTTGTATATAGAAACGTAGCCGTACCCTGGGTTTGTATATAGAAACGTAGCCGTACCCCGGGTTTGTATATAGAAACGTAGCCGTACCCCGGGTTTGTATATAGAAACGTAGCCGTACCCCGTGTTTGTATATAGAAACGTAGCCGTTCCCTGGGTTTGTATATAGAAACGTAGCCGTACCCCGTGTTTGTATATAGAAATGTAGCCGTACCCCGGGTTTGTATATAGAAACGTAGCCGTACCCCGGGTTTGTATATAGAAACGTAGCCGTACCCTGGGTTTGTATATAGAAATGTAGCCGTACCCCGGGTTTGTATATAGAAACGTAGCCGTACCCTGGGTTTGTATATAGAAACGTAGCCGTACCCAGGGTTTGTATATAGAAACGTAGCCGTACCCCGGGTTTGTATATAGAAATGTAGCCGTACCCTGGGTTTGTATATAGAAATGTAGCCGTTCCCTGGGTTTGTATATAGAAACGTAGCCGTACCCCGGGTTTGTATATAGAAATGTAGCCGTACCCTGGGTTTGTATATAGAAATGTAGCCGTACCCTGGGTTTGTATATAGAAATGTAGCCGTTCCCTGGGTTTGTATATAGAAACGTAGCCGTTCCCTGGGTTTGTATATAGAAACGTAGCCGTACCCTGGGTTTGTATATAGAAACGTAGCCGTACCCTGGGTTTGTATATAGAAACGTAGCCGTTCCCTGGGTTTGTATATAGAAACGTAGCTGTACCCTGGGTTTGTATATAGAAACGTAAACGTTCCCTGGGTTTGTGTATAGAAACGTAGCCGTACCCCGGGTTTGTATATAGAAACGTAGCCGTACCCTGGGTTTGTATATAGAAACGTAGCCGTACCCTGGGTTTGTATATAGAAACGTAGCCGTACCCTGGGTTTGTATATAGAAACGTAGCCGTACCCTGGGTTTGTATATAGAAACGTAGCCGTACCCTGGGTTTGTATATAGAAACGTAGCCGTACCCTGGGTTTGTATATAGAAACGTAGCCGTTCCCTGGGTTTGTATATAGAAACGTAAACGTACCCTGGGTTTGTATATAGAAACGTAGCCGTACCCTGGGTTTGTATATAGAAACGTAGCCGTACCCCGTGTTTGTATATAGAAACGTAGCCGTACCCCGGGTTTGTATATAGAAACGTAGCCGTACCCCGGGTTTGTATATAGAAACGTAGCCGTTCCCTGGGTTTGTATATAGAAACGTAGCTGTACCCTGGGTTTGTATATAGAAACGTAAACGTACCCTGGGTTTGTATATAGAAACGTAGCCGTACCCTGGGTTTGTATATAGAAACGTAGCCGTACCCCGTGTTTGTATATAGAAACGTAGCCGTACCCCGGGTTTGTATATAGAAACGTAGCCGTACCCCGTGTTTGTATATAGAAACGTAGCCGTTCCCTGGGTTTGTATATAGAAACGTAGCCGTACCCCGTGTTTGTATATAGAAATGTAGCCGTACCCCGGGTTTGTATATAGAAACGTAGCCGTACCCCGGGTTTGTATATAGAAACGTAGCCGTACCCTGGGTTTGTATATAGAAACGTAGCCGTACCCCGGGTTTGTATATAGAAACGTAGCCGTACCCTGGGTTTGTATATAGAAACGTAGCCGTACCCAGGGTTTGTATATAGAAACGTAGCCGTACCCCGGGTTTGTATATAGAAATGTAGCCGTACCCTGGGTTTGTATATAGAAATGTAGCCGTTCCCTGGGTTTGTATATAGAAACGTAGCCGTACCCCGGGTTTGTATATAGAAACGTAGCCGTACACTGGGTTTGTATATAGAAACGTAGCCGTTCCCTGGGTTTGTATATAGAAACGTAGCCGTACCCCGGGTTTGTATATAGAAATGTAGCCGTACCCTGGGTTTGTATTTAGAAATGTAGCCGTTCCCTGGGTTTGTATATAGAAACGTAGCCGTTCCCTGGGTTTGTATATAGAAACGTAGCTGTACCCTGGGTTTGTATATAGAAACGTAAACGTTCCCTGGGTTTGTATTTAGAAATGTAGCCGTTCCCTGGGTTTGTATATAGAAACGTAGCCGTACCCAGGGTTTGTATATAGAAATGTAGCCGTACCCTGGGTTTGTATTTAGAAATGTAGCCGTTCCCTGGGTTTGTATATAGAAACGTAGCCGTACCCAGGGTTTGTATATAGAAACGTAGCCGTACCCCGGGTTTGTATATAGAAATGTAGCCGTACCCTGGGTTTGTATATAGAAATGTAGCCGTTCCCTGGGTTTGTATATAGAAACGTAGCCGTACCCCGGGTTTGTATATAGAAACGTAGCCGTACACTGGGTTTGTATATAGAAACGTAGCCGTTCCCTGGGTTTGTATATAGAAACGTAGCCGTACCCCGGGTTTGTATATAGAAATGTAGCCGTACCCTGGGTTTGTATATAGAAACGTAGCCGTACCCTGGGTTTGTATATAGAAACGTAGCCGTACCCTGGGTTTGTATATAGAAACGTAGCTGTACCCTGGGTTTGTATATAGAAACGTAAACGTTCCCTGGGTTTGTGTATAGAAACGTAGCCGTACCCCGGGTTTGTATATAGAAACGTAGCCGTACCCTGGGTTTGTATATAGAAACGTAGCCGTACCCTGGGTTTGTATATAGAAACGTAGCCGTACCCTGGGTTTGTATATAGAAACGTAGCCGTACCCTGGGTTTGTATATAGAAACGTAGCCGTACCCTGGGTTTGTATATAGAAACGTAGCCGTACCCTGGGTTTGTATATAGAAACGTAGCCGTACCCTGGGTTTGTATATAGAAACGTAGCCGTACCCTGGGTTTGTATATAGAAACGTAGCCGTACCCCGGGTTTGTATATAGAAACGTAGCCGTACCCTGGGTTTGTATATAGAAAGTAGCCGTACCCCGGGTTTGTATATAGAAACGTAGCCGTACCCTGGGTTTGTATATAGAAACGTAGCCGTACCCCGTGTTTGTATATAGAAACGTAGTCGTACCCCGGGTTTGTATATAGAAACGTAGCCGTACCCTGGGTTTGTATATAGAAACGTAGCCGTACCCCGTGTTTGTATATAGAAACGTAGCCGTACCCTGGGTTTGTATATAGAAACGTAGCCGTACCCCGTGTTTGTATATAGAAACGTAGTCGTACCCCGGGTTTGTATATAGAAACGTAGCCGTACCCTGGGTTTGTATATAGAAACGTAGCTGTACCCCGTGTTTGTATATAGAAATGTAGCCGTACCCCGGGTTTGTATATAGAAACGTAGCCGTACCCCGGGTTTGTATATAGAAACGTAGCCGTTCCCTTGGTTTGTATATAGAAACGTAGCCGTACCCCGGGTTTGTATATAGAAATGTAGCCGTACCCTGAGTTTGTATATAGAAACGTAGCCGTACCCTGGGTTTGTATATAGAAACGTAGCCGTACCCTGGGTTTGTATATAGAAACGTAGCCGTACCCTGGGTTTGTATATAGAAACGTAGCCGTACCCTGAGTTTGTATATAGAAACGTAGCCGTTCCCTGGGTTTGTATATAGAAATGTAGCCGTACCCTGGGTTTCTATATAGAAATGTAGCTGTACCCTTGGTTTGTATATAGAAACGTAGCCGTTCCCTGGATTTGTATATAGAAACGTAGCCGTACCCTGAGTTTGTATATAGAAACGTAGCCGTTCCCTGGGTTTGTATATAGAAATGTAGCCGTACCCTGGGTTTGTATATAGAAACGTAGCCGTACCCTGGGTTTCTATATAGAAATGTAGCCGTACCCTTGGTTTGTATATAGAAACGTAGCCGTTCCCTGGGTTTGTATATAGAAACGTAGCCGTACCCTGGTTTGTATATAGAAACGTAGCCGTACCCTGGGTTTGTATATAGAAACGTAGCCGTTCCCTGGGTTTGTGTATAGAAACGTAGCCGTACCCCGGGTTTGTATATAGAAATGTAGCCGTACCCCGTGTTTGTATATAGAAACGTTGCCGTACCCCGTGTTTGTATATAGAAACGTAGCCGTACCCCGGGTTTGTATATAGAAACGTAGCCGTACCCTGGGTTTGTATATAGAAACGTAGCCGTACCCCGGGTTTGTATATAGAAACGTAGCCGTTCCCTGGGTTTGTATATAGAAACGTAGCCGTACCCCGGGTTTGTATATAGAAACGTAGCCGTACCCTGGGTTTGTATATAGAAACGTAGCCGTTCCCTGGGTTTGTATATAGAAACGTAGCCGTACCCTGGTTTGTATATAGAAACGTAGCCGTTCCCTGGGTTTGTATATAGAAATGTAGCCGTACCCCGTGTTTGTATATAGAAATGTAGCCGTACCCCGGGTTTGTATATAGAAACGTAGCCGTACCCCGTGTTTGTATATAGAAACGTAGCCGTACCCCGGGTTTGTATATAGAAACGTAGCCGTTCCCTGGGTTTGTATATAGAAACGTAGCCGTACCCCGGGTTTGTGTATAGAAACGTAGCCGTACCCTGGGTTTGTATATAGAAATTTAGCCGTACCCTGGGTTTGTATATAGAAACATAGCCGTTCCCTTGGTTTGTATATAGAAACGTAGCCGTACCCCGTGTTTGTATATAGGAACGTATCCGTACCCTGGGTTTGTATATAGAAACGTAGCCGTACCCCGTTTTTGTATATAGAAACGTAGCCGTACCCCGTTTTTGTATATAGGAACGTAGCCGTACCCTGGGTTTGTATATAGAAACGTAGCCGTTCCCTGGGTTTGTATATAGAAACGTAGCCGTACCCTGGGTTTGTATATAGAAACGTAGCCGTACAGTGGGTTTGTATATAGAAACGTAGCCGTACCGTGGGTTTGTGTATAGAAACGTAGCCGTACCGTGGGTTTGTATATAGAAACTTAGCCGTACCCCGTGTTTGTATATAGAAATGTAGCCGTACCCCGTGTTTGTATATAGAAACGTAGCCGTTCCCTGGGTTTGTATATAGAAACGTAGCCGTTCCCTGGGTTTGTATATAGAAACGTAGCCGTACCGTGGGTTTGTATATAGAAACGTAGCCGTTCCCTGGGTTTGTATATAGAAACGTAGCCGTTCCCTGGGTTTGTATATAGAAACGTAGCCGTACCCTGGGTTTGTATATAGAAACGTAGCCGTTCCCTGGGTTTGTATATAGAAACGTAGCCGTACCGTGGGTTTGTATATAGAAACGTAGCCGTACCCCGTGTTTGTATATAGAAATGTAGCCGTACCCCGTGTTTGTATATAGAAACGTAGCCGTTCCCTGGGTTTGTATATAGAAACGTAGCCGTTCCCTGGGTTTGTATATAGAAACGTAGCCGTACCGTGGGTTTGTATATAGAAACGTAGCCGTTCCCTGGGTTTGTATATAGAAACGTAGCCGTTCCCTGGGTTTGTATATAGAAACGTAGCCGTACCGTGGGTTTGTATATAGAAATGTAGCCGTTCCCTGGGTTTGTATATAGAAACGTAGCCGTACCGTGGGTTTGTATATAGAAATGTAGCCGTTCCCTGGGTTTGTATATAGAAACGTAGCCGTACCCTGGGTTTGTATATAGAAACGTAGCCGTTCCCTGGGTTTGTATATAGAAACTTAGCCGTACCCTGGGTTTGTATATAGAAACGTAGCCGTTCCCCGTGTTTGTATATAGAAACGTAGCCGTACCCTGGGTTTGTATATAGAAACGTAGCCGTACCCTGGGTTTGTATATAGAAATGTAGCCGTACCCTGGGTTTGTATATAGAAACGTAGCCGTACCCCGGGTTTGTGTATAGAAATGTAGCCGTACCCTGGGTTTGTATATAGAAACGTAAACGTTCCCTGGGTTTGTGTATAGAAACTTAAACGTTCCCTGGGTTTGTGTATAGAAACGTAGCCGTACCGTGGGTTTGTATATAGAAACGTAGCCGTTCCCTGGGTTTGTATATAGAAATGTAGCCGTACCCCGGGTTTGTATATAGAAACGTAAACGTTCCCTGGGTTTGTGTATAGAAACGTAGCCGTAACGTGGGTTTGTATATAGAAACGTAGCCGTTCCCATGGTTTGTGTATAGAAATGTAGCCGTACCCTGGGTTTGTATATAGAAACGTAGCCGTACCCTGGGTTTGTATATAGAAACGTAGCCGTACCCTGGGTTTGTATATAGAAACGTAGCCGTTCCCTGGGTTTGTATATAGAAACGTAGCCGTTCCCTGGGTTTGTATATAGAAACGTAAACGTACCCTGGGTTTGTATATAGAAACGTAGCCGTACCCCGGGTTTGTATATAGAAACGTAGGCGTTCCCTGGGTTTGTATATAGAAATGTAGCCGTTCCCTGGGTTTGTGTATTGAAACGTAGCCGTTCCCTGGGTTTGTATATAGAAATGTAGCCGTACCCCGGGTTTGTGTATAGAAACGTAGCCGTTCCCTGGGTTTGTATATAGAAACGTAGCCGTTCCCTGGGTTTGTATATAGAAAAGTAGCCATTCCCTGGGTTTGTGTATTGAAACGTAGCCGTACCCCGGGTTTGTGTATAGAAACGTAGCCGTTCCCTGTGTTTCTATATAGAAATGTAGCTGTTCCCTGGGTTTGTATATAGAAACGTAGCCGTACCCTGGGTTTGTATATAGAAATGTAGCCGTACCCCGGGTTTGTGTATTGAAACGTAGCCGTACCCCGGGTTTGTGTATAGAAACGTAGCCGTACCCCGGGTTTGTATATAGAAACGTAGCCGTACCCCGGGTTTGTGTATAGAAATGGAGCCGTACCCCGGGTTTGTGTATAGAAATGTAGCCGTACCATGGGTTTCTATATAGAAATGTAGCTGTTCCCTGGGTTTGTATATAGAAACGTAGCCGTACCCTGGGTTTGTATATAGAAACGTAGCCGTACCCTGGGTTTGTATATAGAAACGTAGCCGTACCCTGGGTTTGTATATAGAAACGTAGCCGTACCCTGAGTTTGTATATAGAAACGTAGCCGTTCCCTGGGTTTGTATATAGAAATGTAGCCGTACCCTGGGTTTCTATATAGAAATGTAGCTGTACCCTTGGTTTGTATATAGAAACGTAGCCGTTCCCTGGATTTGTATATAGAAACGTAGCCGTACCCTGAGTTTGTATATAGAAACGTAGCCGTTCCCTGGGTTTGTATATAGAAATGTAGCCGTACCCTGGGTTTGTATATAGAAACGTAGCCGTACCCTGGGTTTCTATATAGAAATGTAGCCGTACCCTTGGTTTGTATATAGAAACGTAGCCGTTCCCTGGGTTTGTATATAGAAACGTAGCCGTACCCTGGTTTGTATATAGAAACGTAGCCGTACCCTGGGTTTGTATATAGAAACGTAGCCGTTCCCTGGGTTTGTGTATAGAAACGTAGCCGTACCCCGGGTTTGTATATAGAAATGTAGCCGTACCCCGTGTTTGTATATAGAAACGTTGCCGTACCCCGTGTTTGTATATAGAAACGTAGCCGTACCCCGGGTTTGTATATAGAAACGTAGCCGTACCCTGGGTTTGTATATAGAAACGTAGCCGTACCCCGGGTTTGTATATAGAAACGTAGCCGTTCCCTGGGTTTGTATATAGAAACGTAGCCGTACCCCGGGTTTGTATATAGAAACGTAGCCGTACCCTGGGTTTGTATATAGAAACGTAGCCGTTCCCTGGGTTTGTATATAGAAACGTAGCCGTACCCTGGTTTGTATATAGAAACGTAGCCGTTCCCTGGGTTTGTATATAGAAATGTAGCCGTACCCCGTGTTTGTATATAGAAATGTAGCCGTACCCCGGGTTTGTATATAGAAACGTAGCCGTACCCCGTGTTTGTATATAGAAACGTAGCCGTACCCCGGGTTTGTATATAGAAACGTAGCCGTTCCCTGGGTTTGTATATAGAAACGTAGCCGTACCCCGGGTTTGTGTATAGAAACGTAGCCGTACCCTGGGTTTGTATATAGAAATTTAGCCGTACCCTGGGTTTGTATATAGAAACATAGCCGTTCCCTTGGTTTGTATATAGAAACGTAGCCGTACCCCGTGTTTGTATATAGGAACGTATCCGTACCCTGGGTTTGTATATAGAAACGTAGCCGTACCCCGTTTTTGTATATAGAAACGTAGCCGTACCCCGTTTTTGTATATAGGAACGTAGCCGTACCCTGGGTTTGTATATAGAAACGTAGCCGTTCCCTGGGTTTGTATATAGAAACGTAGCCGTACCCTGGGTTTGTATATAGAAACGTAGCCGTACAGTGGGTTTGTATATAGAAACGTAGCCGTACCGTGGGTTTGTGTATAGAAACGTAGCCGTACCGTGGGTTTGTATATAGAAACTTAGCCGTACCCCGTGTTTGTATATAGAAATGTAGCCGTACCCCGTGTTTGTATATAGAAACGTAGCCGTTCCCTGGGTTTGTGTATAGAAACGTAGCCGTTCCCTGGGTTTGTATATAGAAACGTAGCCGTACCGTGGGTTTGTATATAGAAACGTAGCCGTTCCCTGGGTTTGTATATAGAAACGTAGCCGTTCCCTGGGTTTGTATATAGAAACGTAGCCGTACCCTGGGTTTGTATATAGAAACGTAGCCGTTCCCTGGGTTTGTATATAGAAACGTAGCCGTACCGTGGGTTTGTATATAGAAACGTAGCCGTACCCCGTGTTTGTATATAGAAATGTAGCCGTACCCCGTGTTTGTATATAGAAACGTAGCCGTTCCCTGGGTTTGTATATAGAAACGTAGCCGTTCCCTGGGTTTGTATATAGAAACGTAGCCGTACCGTGGGTTTGTATATAGAAACGTAGCCGTTCCCTGGGTTTGTATATAGAAACGTAGCCGTTCCCTGGGTTTGTATATAGAAACGTAGCCGTACCGTGGGTTTGTATATAGAAATGTAGCCGTTCCCTGGGTTTGTATATAGAAACGTAGCCGTACCGTGGGTTTGTATATAGAAATGTAGCCGTTCCCTGGGTTTGTATATAGAAACGTAGCCGTACCCTGGGTTTGTATATAGAAACGTAGCCGTTCCCTGGGTTTGTATATAGAAACTTAGCCGTACCCTGGGTTTGTATATAGAAACGTAGCCGTTCCCCGTGTTTGTATATAGAAACGTAGCCGTACCCTGGGTTTGTATATAGAAACGTAGCCGTACCCTGGGTTTGTATATAGAAATGTAGCCGTACCCTGGGTTTGTATATAGAAACGTAGCCGTACCCCGGGTTTGTGTATAGAAATGTAGCCGTACCCTGGGTTTGTATATAGAAACGTAAACGTTCCCTGGGTTTGTGTATAGAAACTTAAACGTTCCCTGGGTTTGTGTATAGAAACGTAGCCGTACCGTGGGTTTGTATATAGAAACGTAGCCGTTCCCTGGGTTTGTATATAGAAATGTAGCCGTACCCCGGGTTTGTATATAGAAACGTAAACGTTCCCTGGGTTTGTGTATAGAAACGTAGCCGTAACGTGGGTTTGTATATAGAAACGTAGCCGTTCCCATGGTTTGTGTATAGAAATGTAGCCGTACCCTGGGTTTGTATATAGAAACGTAGCCGTACCCTGGGTTTGTATATAGAAACGTAGCCGTACCCTGGGTTTGTATATAGAAACGTAGCCGTTCCCTGGGTTTGTATATAGAAACGTAGCCGTTCCCTGGGTTTGTATATAGAAACGTAAACGTACCCTGGGTTTGTATATAGAAACGTAGCCGTACCCCGGGTTTGTATATAGAAACGTAGGCGTTCCCTGGGTTTGTATATAGAAATGTAGCCGTTCCCTGGGTTTGTGTATTGAAACGTAGCCGTTCCCTGGGTTTGTATATAGAAATGTAGCCGTACCCCGGGTTTGTGTATAGAAACGTAGCCGTTCCCTGGGTTTGTATATAGAAACGTAGCCGTTCCCTGGGTTTGTATATAGAAAAGTAGCCATTCCCTGGGTTTGTGTATTGAAACGTAGCCGTACCCCGGGTTTGTGTATAGAAACGTAGCCGTTCCCTGTGTTTCTATATAGAAATGTAGCTGTTCCCTGGGTTTGTATATAGAAACGTAGCCGTACCCTGGGTTTGTATATAGAAATGTAGCCGTACCCCGGGTTTGTGTATTGAAACGTAGCCGTACCCCGGGTTTGTGTATAGAAACGTAGCCGTACCCCGGGTTTGTATATAGAAACGTAGCCGTACCCCGGGTTTGTGTATAGAAATGGAGCCGTACCCCGGGTTTGTGTATAGAAATGTAGCCGTACCATGGGTTTCTATATAGAAATGTAGCTGTTCCCTGGGTTTGTATATAGAAATGTAGCCGTTCCCTGGGTTTGTATATAGAAACGTAGCCGTTCCCTGGGTTTGTATATAGAAATGTAGCCGTACCCTGAATTTGTATATAGAAACTTAGCCGTGAGCTGGGTTTGAACATATTAGTGCTGGTACCTGTCCCGTTGGTATTTATCAGTTCACCGTTTCTCATGTCGGTTTAGGAAATATTGGTAGTCTTTCAACTAATCTGATATTTTGTCCCTATATTAATACTGCAGTTTTATGTTTGAACTCTTTTTTTGTTTTAATTTGCTTTTTCACCTTAACCCCTTCACTTCTAGATGGGCCTGCACCGCTTTGCAATTAAGGGGTAAATTGCTTGCACCCTCACTAATGCTGAACTTTTCTTACCCTTTAAAGGTGTAGCCATATATCCCAATGGGGCAGTATCAAAGACTATTCCCATGCGGAGATATTTTGGCCAGTCCTGAAGCTATTAGTTTTGCATGCTTGGTGTTTCACACACTCTAAAAACGAACATGTCATCATTAGAATAGTATTGCAATTGAAATTAATATGTGTTGAAAAGACGCCAACTTTTATGGGTATAAGCCAGAGAACAGATGGATCTCTTGGGATAAACTTGGGGGGTTGAGGAGGTGACCTGGTGCATTCTGTAGACGTCTGCTATAACCTCAATTCTTTATTTCCTTTTCTCACAGGGCAGCCCCAGGCAACATACAATAAATAAACCAACTTCTCAGTGTAATATACTTCCTTAAATAGATTTATTTTCCCTAATGGGACATTCCATGAGCAATTTTTTTTAATAGTATAAAAAGATATGCGAAGAATTACCCTCAAAGTGGAAATATCTGTGTATTGTGAAAAAATGTAGTTAATTCTTATCAGATACTTAATGTTCTCACATTTGTCATTTGTTCTCGTTAGAATGTCATAATGCCATCATAGCCAAAGTATGGATTTGACAGTTTTCTTGTAGATAAATAGGGTTCCCGAAACAATCATATTGAACGATTCAAGATTGTGTACATACCCTCTGAAGCATTCAAAATGATTTAAGAATATACTGTAGTAGTCTGATTGTATCTGTTTTTGAGGCCCTTTTCACGTAGCGGGCAAAAGAAAAGCTTGCGTTATCTATGTAATCGGCTTGCATATCCGTATCGATTTTCTTTTGGGATCGTTCAATTCAAATGTTACCTGGTGATCTGCCCGGATACTTGACTTGGTAAAATCTTCTGGACGTATTGTTTCCACCTTCATACTGTGATTATCTTGTTCTCACTGCTCGTTCTTCCTTTTCTCACAATCCCATGCTTTTCTCTGCTGCTTTAATTCCACTTTTCCTTCCTCTCAGATTATAATCTCCCCGGAGCAGGGCCCCCTTCCCCCTTACATACTGTAAATTAATATTGGTATTTTATTGTCACGTCTTCTGTCCCCATTGTACAGTGCTGCGTATTATTATTTATTTATAACGCGCCAACATATTCCGTGTTGGCGGATGAAAGACTGTGAAATAACAAACATTAACATTCATTGTAACAGTAGGTAAGGAGGGCACTGCCGCAAGGAGCTTGCAATCTAGATGGAACGGCAAGTGGAAAGATAGGGTATATGGGCATAAGAAGGTCTGTGTTATTCGGAGTGTACAGAGCAGCTGGAAAGGCACAAATGGCTGACAGCCTTTGACTGCCGTCTTTGGGGGCGACTCAGGTGGTATAATCTCCCAAGAGAGTATGGGGTAAAGTGATATCAGAGCGGCTTCTTTTTGGAGCGTTCTAAATAAATTATGATGACAATTCTTCCTCTGTATCACCCTAAATTACACACAAATAAAAACAAGTTGCTTCTTCCAAGTCCTGTGAATCAGTTCCATCACAAGAAAAAACAATATTGTTATTTTATTATCTGAACACATGATACATAAAGCTTGGCCCCCTGCAGACGCACTTACCAGAACTCCCTCCTACTGTCTCTGTACGTTCTCCCTACCTAACAATTAGATTGTAAGCTCCTCGGGGCAGGGACTCCTCTTCCTTAATGTTATGTTTATGTCTTTATATTATCTGTTATTTATTCGATTACCACATGTATTACTACTGTGAAGCGCTATGTACATTAATGGCGCTATATAAATAAAGACATACAATACAATACAATTTACATCAGGGTGCTTCCCTAAGAACAGATAGGATTTCCAGGTGTCTTCTCCAAAAATACTGGACACAATGGTGAAATGTGCAATGCACTGGAGACACACACACACACCCCTCTCACCTCTCCATGCTATTTCCTCCTCTCCTTGGCCTCACCCCCAGACTCCTGACACCTCCTGCTCATTAGCTGCATTACCCAGCCCCCTAGCAACAACCCTGCACAGGGAAAATCCCAGGGCCCCCCAAGCCGGTCAGGTCACTATGTCCAAAGAGGTAATACTGGACACATACTGTACATGTCCAGTATTACCTCTCTTTTTTACTGGACAGTGTCCAAATACAGGACAGTCCGGTTCAATACTGGACACCTGGCAACCTTAAATTAGCAGACACTGATAGAACAGTGGAGAAAATCTCACAAACAGCAAGGTGGTTTAATAAACAGACCAAGAACTGCGCCTAACCATTTGTAATTCCTGAGCAGGAGCGGAGACTGGTCCACTAAACATATAAGCATGTTGAGGTCATTAGGTCCCTTTGACCTTATGTGGGACTGACCCTTTAATCCATGAAACATAGCACTGTCATTTGATCACTTTGTTCCTACATGGGACTGACCCTTATGTTGTGCTCCTATTAAGCAGCAGGAATTGGAGGTGCAAGAATATCAAAGCACGTGGCTGTGTAACATCTTGGTAATTAATATAACAGAATATAAACCGTACAATTTACTGTATTTGAGAAGCTAGTTATAGGTTCAAGCTTAAAGGTATTGTCCTTTATAAGACACAAGTGGGCTGCTTAACCTCTTGAGTGCAAGAGGAGAAAGCAAAGCATTAAGTAGCACTGTGTTTCTGGCCCCTCTGGGACTCAGTTGGTGAAAGAAAGAAGTTTTTATGTTTTATTTATTTACAAATACTGTACTACACACATAAAATTAATTAAATATTATAAATAACTAGAGAAGACCCACACAGAAACTGTATACGTCTCATCTGAGGCTTTGTGATGTTACTGCTTATGTCACTGATGTGCTTTATGATGTCACCCTGCCTAAGCAGTGTTTTTTAACCTTTTTTTGGTTCAGAATCCTATAATTATATTGCGAGATTTCAACCCTCTCTAATAGCGCGTCTGAGATCAGTTGCATTGTGAGGAACCCCAACTCTCTCTAATAGCGCGTCTGTGATCAGATGCATTGTGAGGAACCCCAACTCTCTCTAATAGCGCGTCTGTGATCAGTTGCATTGTGGGAACCCCAACTCTCTCTAATAGCGCGTCTGTGATCAGATGCATTGTGAGGAACCCCAACTCTCTCTAATAGCGCGTCTGTGATCAAATGCATTGTGAGGAACCCCAACTCTCTCTAATAGCGCGTCTGTGATCAGATGCATTGTGAGGAACCCCAACTCTCTCTAATAGCGCGTCTGTGATCAAATGCATTGTGAGGAACCCCAACTCTCTCTAATAGCGTGTCTGTGATCAGATGTATTGTAAATTCTTCTGTATTTGGGTTAATTTTCAAATTACATGAAAATTGAAGGGATGCCCTAGGCACTGAAAGGCTAAAGATGCTATCATTGTCGTAATATTTACAGTAAATAAACGCCTAATTAATAAATGTTTTAACAAAATGTAATTTAAAATTAAAAACAATATTAATTATGATTTGATATGTATAGTACAAAATATATAAAATATAGTCAAAATGGTGAAATACAAAAATAATACTTTGATAAACATCATAATTAGGCCTGATATTGTTGATTTATTTCTCTCTACCATGAGAAAAATAATTCAAGAGAATAAATAATATAAGCGTACAATATTTAAACTCAAGTAGACAGCCAAAAAGCAACTTTTTGTAAACAACTAAACAATTAAATTGGCTTCCTTAAACTAATCTAACCATACTAGAAGCACAGATTTTGTGACTTGTTTCTCTGTAAATGTATTACACATTGCATTCCTTATGTGTCGTGTTAGTCGAGTGTTGTTCTTTACCTTTTCACACACCCTGTCCTTATTAGAGAGCCAATAAGGGGAAGGGACGAGTGGGAGGCTTTTCTCATTGAACACTGAACACACACAACGACATCAGACAAAATGGAGCAGCCAGAGGAAATCAAACCCTTCCCAAGTCTCGGCTTACCGTGTTTATAAACTAACTTAAACAAATCATTTAAAAATACTTTTATATGTCAGATTTGGGTTAAAAAGGCATCAATCACCCAAATGTAACCCCTTTAAACAGGTCATTGCTAGTAGTACACATGGGTCCTAGGAGGGATTGACCCTTTAAGCTCTATTTTTTGTTTTGTTCTCTTCATAGTGTTAAACCGCAGTCTCTATGTAGGATGGGAAAAGCCTTTAAATACGATTACTTTAGATTGTTGTCTTTATCCTCCTACCAGTTATCTCCTCCCACCATTTTAAGCGTTCATTTCTAGCCTTGTCTTTGAATTGTCTGTGTTTCTAAGGACTACTCTTTGTTTCGTCCTGCAGGCCGTTGTGGTGATGCCCTCCCCAAATCAGAGCCAAACCCCAGAGAAGCAGCCCCATGATCTGAGCATCGACATATACAGCCACACCTTGTACTGGACCTGCGAGGCCACCAACAACATCAACGTCAACCGGCTTAACGGAGATGCCATTGGGATAGTGTTACGCGGAGAACACGACAAGCCAAGGGCCATCGTGGTGAATGCAGAGCGAGGGTGAGGGGATTATTCAGTGCACCTCAACAGGCTAAAATAAATAATGCCATATCAGTTGAAATTTAAACAATTCCTAATTTTCTGAAGTGAACGCCTGCATTAACTCTCCCAGTGCCATTTGCAACATGTACACATGCAGCCGTCGGTTTTAGACTACCAGTCTGGCTGCAGAAATCTCGCGGCGTGCGGCAGACCTCGCAGCATTACTGTGAGATAGCCACAGATTTTCCATGGCAAATGGTCTAAAACCGGCGGCTGCAGCTGTACACAGCCCCTCCAGCACTGAACCGGTTATAGTAATTTAGTATAGTAACACAGTGCTCAAATTGCCTTTAAAATCAATGGTGCTGATTCCAAATTTCAGACCTGTTAACCTTTGGGACTATGGCTTTTGCATGTCAAGCATCTGTACCAGTGGCTGTCAAACTGGTTCCCACAACCCCTCACCAGTCATGTCAGACAGGTCCCTGCAGTCTGACTTTTCTATGGGTACATGCAGTAAAGCTGATCTGTATGTATGTATTTATTTATACAGTGCCATTAATGTACATAGAGCTTCACAGTAGTAATACACGTGACAATCATATAAATAACAAATAATACAAATAACACATAATGGGAAGAAGTTCTTCTGACATAAAAGTTACATTTAGGAAAAGGAGTCCCTGCTCCGAAGGGCTTACAATATTCAAGTCTACTCCTTTTGAAAGGTATGGTACAAGGTATGGTACAAGTATAAACATGAATTTTGATTTGTTCTAAATGTACGTGTTGGTGGTCCTCCAAATTATCATTCATTAGTTCAGTTTCATCCAATTGAAACCATGCTTTAAAGCAATAAAATGTGTTTTTGTGGGTGGGTGCATGTGTATGTGTACAGTAGTTACATACACCTATACAGTATATAGATCAGGAAAATGGTTGCATGCTCGTATAATAAGTTTCACATTAGGTAGTTTCCGTGCCCGATACAAAATGTAATGTAGAAAAAATGAAAACCAAGGTAATCCTATTACCGGCACTGGGCGCAAGAAAAATGCTTAAAGATGTTTCTTCACCCATAACACACGGTTACCCGACGTTTCAGTCACCAAAATATATCAATCACATAGTTTAACATCTCATCTGCCACAGATGATTTAAAAAAACAAAGTTTAGCCAGTGAACATTAGGGATGCCTGGCATTGTATTTTTATAGAATATGACTGCTCAGTATGAAAAATATCGTGTATTCCCACCTACAGTATATGCCGGCAGACATGAAAGAGCATACTCAACAACACTTCTTAGTTCTGTATCATGTATCTGATTATCTTCAGCTCCGCTTGTCCGGGGAGGTAGTATGGAATTTACATTATTTTCGTAAATATGTGACGCTAATAAATTCCCCGAAGACAAATAAACAAGTAGGCAAAATGAAAACCATGTGTATTGCAGCTGGTGAAGGGCTAGAAATGGGTTTGTATGCCATGTGTTAAACAAATGCCGTTTCACACTTTGTGGTTGGTTTAATCCTTTTGACGAAAAACATTGTGGTTTAAGGAGCAGTAACATTTAGAAGATAAAATTTATGCATATCTTTATTTATACAGGGCCATTAATGTACATAGCACGTCACAGCAGTAATACACATGACAATCATATAAATAACAAATACAAATAACACATAATGGGAAGAAGCGCTTCAGACATAAAAGTGACACTTAGGAAAAGGAATCCATGCCCCGAAGAGGTCACAATCTATTTATCTCAAATATATTCCCTTGATTGCTTACCAATATAACTGATTTCCTTTAAAAAAATCTAATCACCCTTCTAGTGAGCATTGTACTTCCTAATGTCCTGTGAAAAATGTAATGTTTCTTTTCCCAAGGGAACATTGAGTATTACAAACGATCACTTATTGGTCTCCACTCTTGGCTGATAATGCTCCATATATCCTCCTCAAGAAGAAAGAATAACACAGGGGGAGGTGCACTTTTGTCAGTGGCAGGGGCTAGCTCTACAATATTCTCACAAAAGAGCTTTTCTTGTTAAAACCATCCAATGTATCTGTTATGCTAGTTATTAAAAATGTGAATAAATCTACTTACATGATTTATTTTGAAAAGGGAATCAGTCACCTCGTTTTAATTGAACATAACATTTGGCCATATATTCCCTTTGGCATTCTTCTGACTCCAGAACATGGTGCTATATAGTAGGACTATATATGTTATGTTGTTATTGTATATGTTTCAAGCGGGTGAAGTTACCTCACTCAACCCAAAGTGGATATATATTGTTGTGGGTGCACACAACCTAGGAAATGTTTTTACAGTACATGCATATATGATGTGCATAGTGCCGCACATAGACAGAAGTTCTATAAATGGTGCATACCTACTGGTAATAAGTATGCTTGACAAAATAAATGATTGTTCAAATAAAATGTAACTTTTAATATAACTTTGTACAACAAGTACTGTAAAATAAGTAAACACTCACAGTCTCTCTGTGGCTCACTGGCTCAGAGACGATGCAAAGCACTATGTGCAGAGTGAGCTCTAACTGGCTATTAACAATGAAGAGTCATCCACTGTTAATTTGGCAAGAAGCCAGTTATAGCCCTCTTCTATTTTATGCAGGACATACTCAGGTTTTGATGATTTGTCTAAAATCATGTATCTTTGATCCATTGAGAGCTCTATATACATTGGGTGTACCAATAAGAGCCAGACACACACACACACACACACACACACACACACACACACACACACACACACACACACACACACACACACACACCCACTGTATGTGTATTTATTGCCCTCACTTGACCTACATCTCCATTTCTTAACAACTTTTCCACCTGGCTTCCTCTCTTCTGACATACCTACTGTCATTAACATACCTGTAGACAATCCCAATGCCACTTCAGCCACCCACCCTCATCTCTAACTTTCTACTATGGTCTCTCCCATTGAGCCACCTATCCTACTCAGTGCAATGGACACTCCCTTGATCCTGGTTTTCTCCTGCTTCTGCTATGTCTCTAAATCCTCTAACACTCCCTTCCCTCTCTGATCATCACCTCGTAACATTTATCTCACTCTACCCTCCTCACCCTCCCCAACACCTACTTTCACACGCACATACAGAAACCTGCATGCTCTAGACCTCCTCCAATTTTCAACATATTTACAACTTCCCACCTGCAAACTTTCCTGCCCAGACATAGCAACCTCTCTATACAACAACACACTCATCAGCCCTAGACAAGACAGCTCCTGCCACCACACGTTACCCCCCTGACAACTTAAAGCATAACCATTGCACGCAAGCTCCACCTGCTACCTCCAAACGTGCTCACAAACTGCAGAATTTACTAGAGGAAATCACACTCTTCAGCAGATTTTGTCAACTACAAATACCTACTCTCCTCCTATAGCATTGGAGGCAGGAGTAATAAATACAGCCCACGAGATATGGAAGTTGAAGAAATTGTGTATTGTATTAAAAAAATATGTAAAAAACAATATGCCAAGCTACACGAGTGTCTTATACAAAAGGAATTGGGCATCCCTGCTTGCAATCTAAATTGAAAAATTGGAGACTTGCAGATTACGATAGCAGCAAGTGCAGAAGAAAAGGCCTAAATTAACAAAGTGCTTCGTTAAGGGGGTTTTAAGTGGGACTTTAAAATGGGAAGGAATGAGGATTCGCGAAAGTGTGGCAGGGAGGGGTCAGGAGGAAGAGAGTTCACATGTAGTTGGCCTAAAATAAAAAAATGGTTGTACAGTAGACTCAAGTGTTGTAAAGACAAATAGAGCAGAGAGAAGACTGCCCTCAGCAGAGTGAAGGGAACGCTCTAATCTCCAGTTTTACTGAGATGTTTGAATAGAAGAATATATAGTGCCTCTATGCCTATGAAATGTGTGTGGCATATGTTGGTGTGTGTATTTATATAGATTCTCACAGCTTCAGAATCACTGCACTAAAATCTCATCAACAGTGTCCTACAGTAGGTTAGTCTGAGGAACATGCAGTTGACATAAATCCCTTGTTAGGAATCACTGCCTTCTAAGGAGTTACGGACGGCTGTTATGATTTGAAGCAATAAAACCTTGATTTTAATTTACTTTGCTGTCCTATGTCCTTCGTATCCAAAAAGCTTTTGGCATGGCCTTCTAAAACTTGCTAATGCAGACACACTGTATCTGATTATCCCCCTTTGAGCTTTGTTTTCAAAAACCTGCTTTTCCAGACATTCTCTTTTTAGTAAAAGCAATCAACAAAGTCATATGAAGGTTTCGGAAACTGGTCAGCCATGCAAATTGAGCTGTAAATCTTTTGAAAGTGTTTGTGTATATATGTGTGTGTGTGTGTGTGTGTGTATATAAGGGGGGATTTGGGAAAGAGCCAATACAGTAAGGGGATTAAAAAAGGTTATCATAAATATGAAAGCAGGAGATCTAAGAGGGACTGAGGTTTTATATAAACAGTATGTACGTGTTTGTATATATCTATCTAGGGAAACCTTAATCCGCCAGGGAATTGACGAGGTCTGAAGATGATTTTATGTATTGTATACGTGTACCTTTGTGTGTGTGTGTGCGTATATATATATCACACTCACTCCCTCTCTGATATAAATCATACATGAATACTGTACATGTATGTGTTGTGTGGATCCTTTTTTTTCCTTTGTACAGTAGCTGCAATTCCTTCAAGACCCAGAATAAAACAGTGTCATATTTACGAGATTCAATATGGGCAATTTTATTTATATGAAGAATCATTCAAGTTCTAGTAGCCTTATTGGTCCTAGAGAAGTGTAAATTTGTTTTTGGGGGCCAGCATGGGAGTTCTTATTAAAATGAGTGTTCAGTGTTCAGAGCTTTTCAACCTCACAGGTCTTATATGTACAGAAGAAAACTGGAAACGGGTGTAACTGGGCGCTCCTAACAATGTTGTGTTCAATGAATGCAAAATAAAATCCGACAAGGAAATTAATGTGATATTGTAGATTGATTGTGAAGTGAACAAATACATACACACATGAAAACCCAATGTAATACTATAAATGTAAATAAAATTATGAAATTAATAAGTGCTCTCCCAACACCATCAATATTGCAAATATATAATGGGTTAATATATTTGTAAATCAGCTAAAATAAAATAAAAAAAAACCTTTAAGGACCGTTCCAATAATACTTTGATATTGGTGGTCTTCCAAGTAATGGGAGTGCAGAATTTCACAGTGATGTAAATGGGTAAAAAAAGGTATAATTGTGTAACCATTTCTCAACTTAAGCTCCAAACTGGCTTGGCTTTCAGTACTGCTCACTCCGGTTCCCAAATCATAAAGTTCTAATTCCTTTGTGATTTGGGAACCGGAGTGAGCTGTGCCGAAAGCCAAGCCAGTCCAGCTAACTCAGTCACCGGAACTGACGTGGGGTCACAGAGGGCACCAGAGCAGACTGCAGCTAGCGAGAGAGATGCCACCAACCAAGAGTCCCATTCATGTAAAACAAATGCACATTTTTAATGTGCCAAATGCGAGTGCACATTTTATATTTTTTTTATGCAGTATAAAGAATTTATAGACATACTACACTATTTCTAGCCTTTCTTTATTTGAGATCTGTTGGAGTATTCTGGCATTGGGAGTTGAATAGGAAGAGATCCCATTGGAGAGAACCCCCTGCTCAAATCAGAGCGAGAAAGTGTATACCATTGGGAAATATGTGAGTGAGATAGACACAATCTGATACTATTTGGAGTTTACATTTTCAACTGGTTACACTATTATACTTTTTTTTTTATCCACTTACATATGACTGTGAAATCCTGCGCTCACCTTACTTGGAAGCCATCGCTTGTATGTACAGGACAGGGTTTTCACCGTTCATTATCCATTTCATGTACAAAACTGCATTAACCACAAGTACCCTATAATTAACCAGATATGAGAATGAAAAGGTAAACGTCACGTTTGGTTTAAATAATGTTTCTGCATTTACAGATACTTGTATTTCACAAACATGCAAGATAGGTCTCCAAAGATCGAGCGGGCAGCTTTAGATGGGACCGAGAGGGAAGTGCTCTTCACCACGGGACTAATTCGACCAGTTGCGCTCGTAATAGACAACAAGCTTGGAAAACTATTCTGGGTCGATGCCGATTTAAAACGTATCGAAAGCAGTGACTTATCAGGTAAGTGGGAAACTGTTATCCTTCACTCAGAGGCCTTTAATATGCTGTGAATCTGCCATCTGTATAAAAATTGCTTAGAATGTAGAAGAGTTTCTTGAATAATCCTTGTCTTATTGTAGTATGCTGTAAAGTGGACAGCTTGGTTTAGAAGGTTTAAGTCCCATTCATTTGAAAGGAGCTGAACAATTCACCAGTACTTGTAAGTGGCTTCACAGCATAGGCCAGGTCCCCCCGCTGGCTACTGCTCAGCGGGCACTCTAGGGACAAGAGCTGCCCCACAATGGTGCCAGGCCCGCTGTGAGGGGGGCGCTGCGCCGATAAACTCCTGCTCTCAAGAAAATTGAGATCAGGAGTCGCAACAGAGCGCTAGGCCACGCCACCCGGCAGTTCAGCCAATGAGGGCGAACCTGCCGAGTGACATCACAGCCGTGCTCCCATCACAACCCCCCGCCACCCCACATGCCTTTCCCCCTGCAGCTCACTGCAGACCAGGGAACTCCGCTGCTCACGCCGCCTGCCTCGCAGACAGGCGTGCAGCGCAGTCAGCGGGGCTGTAGCCATACAATAAAGGGGCCACAGTTTTAATACTCCTATCCAGATTTGCCCCCTGTTAAGTATAGGTCCTTATTTGGGGAGGCCCTTCAAGCAGCAAAGTGGTTAATTGAGGAAATTAACGGAAGAGTAAAGGGGTGGGGAATACATACGTAGTAGGCCCAATACTGAGGAGTCTTTCACTTGGGCAAGTGATTTGTAGCTTAAAAAGTTAATGATCCATTTACCACAGACCTGTCAGAAAGTGATAACAGAAATACTATTTTTCAGTATGTTGAATATATTTAACACGATAGACAGTAGTTGTAATAAAGTGCTGATTTTTATTAGCGGGACTCCTTTAAAGTCTGAGACTGTTGATGCTGAAAATCAGTGCGAATGACTGCACATCAGCGAGACTAAAAGAAAATCAGTGAATTGACATGCCTTCTAGTGGCAAAATCAACCTGTAAGTAGGTGCCCTTTTCAAGAGCTGAAACATATCCTCTAATACAGTATTTGTTTGTCACCACAAGTTCTTGCGTTGCTATAATATCAGATGAAAGGGACATGCATCACTTAGAGCAGCAATCCCCCCCAAAGCTCGTCTGTGGTCTCCTGACGTTGAGAACCCCTGGTTCAAGAGAAATGCATGTTTACCTTCATTTTATATAGCTTTTTTGAGAAAACTACAAAAAATAAAAATTACACACTGAGTCACCAATATCCGTCTTCCTACTGGCCGTCCGAGCGAGCCCTGACCCTGCAGCCATTTTGTGTCCAACGCTACAGGGACCACAGAGCGTAGAGAGAATACACCAAAAATATCGCACATCGTGGATTGTTTCTTTAAACCCCAAGTTCACGAGATACATACAGGTCAAGTTACCAGGGTTGCTTTCTGGTTACACCAGGGAATTTAAATGACCATCCAATAGGAAGCTGCAGTGGGTTGTGAGATTTTCGTGGCCATTTTGTTCCACCTGGTGAAGGTTTAAAATGTTAACTTCACAGTTAAGTAACCCAGAAGCTAGGGTTCATGAGAGGTGAAATAAAGAATGGTTTGTTTCCTATGAAAGGGGAAATTACTTCTTTAATCAGAGAATTATGCTTTCTGTTTGATCCACTCAAGCTTGTTTTGTAATCCATCCCATTGAGAGAATAATGCACACGATTGAAAGAATTTAACATCCGATTTCAGTGACGATGTACTGTAGTGCCAAGAACGACAGACTTGCAGCTGCCAAAGGGAGCTAAGGCCTTAAATGTGCCTGCAAAAGACTACATAGAAAAATATTTAAGGCCCAAAGTCTTACCCAAAGGTGCAAAAAATTACCCATCATGAAACAGAGTTTTAAAATGAAGCTAGAAACCGGGTTTTATTTTTCTAGTGGTTTTTCTTCTAACTCTATTTTTTGATCCACGAGGAAACCTCTGCTCTTTACTCGAACTTGCAGCAAAAAGCTAACTGTTGCTTGTTTCCTGTAGTCTCAAAGGTGGTGTTCATGTAACTGCGAAAGTGCTGATTAGGGCACTATCGTATGGAAGTTAAAATGGGAGTGTCCATGTGACAGTTCGTTGATCAGCACTATAGTTCTCGACCACTTTTAATGGTTATTTCATCATCTTAGGCCTGTTAAAAGCAGCAATACCCAGATAATGACTTGTGTAAGTGCTCATATACATATATTTGTTGTTGTTGTTGTTATATTATACTATATTTATAATTACCCGAACATGTTAATTTGTATTCTTATTAAAAAGAAAAAAAAACTTGTAAAAATCATGCAAAATCAGATATTAGATGGTTGGTGAATATGAAACTAACTGAAAGGCAAATTGTTTCTGTAAACCATAATACCCAGAATCCTTGTCTGATGCTTAACCACTCGATAGCATGTGACAATGGGGTGAATGAGGCAGGTTTGGGGACCTATGGAAGACATACTGATACGATCACAGGTATTCTATGTTTGCTGTGCTTTGTATGGGTGAAAGTTTTAATAATTTTTTTTTTTAACCCTCCCTAACCATAAATTGTCTGTTACTCATCCACTCTAACATTTTGTCCAGACAGAATATCGTGTTGTCGCCTTTTTGGCTAAGATCAAGGGTAGTAACTGTAAGCGTGAATAAGGCTGCGCTTATAGTGCCGGCGATGGTGACGTCAGGCTGCGGTCGCTGAAAAAATCAAATTGAGATGACTTCCAGCGATCGCAACCAAGCCGTCGCGTCAAGCTTACTATAAGCGCACGCGACGGCAGCAATGCATTTGTTTTGACGCGACGTCACTGTCGCCATCGCTTGCACTATAAGCGCAGCCTTACTCTGCATGCACTTGCTCCTCTGGCAAGGCCCAAAATGCTGTTGGAGCCCAAGGTTCTACATGCTCAGGGCACCCTGGTTGGTCGAGCCTTTAAAACTTTGCACCTTACCTGTGACAGCTGTGGCACCTCCCTTCTGGTTGCACATGTTTGGCATCTTATGCACAAAGCACTTGTGATATGGATCTTTAAAGCTTTTTTTTTTTTTTTAACTGCACTTGGCACCTGCACTCGGCATTTGCACTTTCGGCCTCAGGGCTAGGTTGGAGGACTGCACCGTACAGTATTTGTTTGGGTGGCCTCTTGGTGGAGAGCGTTTTGAATGCATCTTACATGAAGCACAGGTGTAAACAGAGCACTTGGTTGTCTCACCACGGGGTGAGGCAGTCTGAGATGGTTGGAGGTCATGGTATGCCTGCATGTCATAGTATGCCATGGACCGATAACCTCCCCTTGCAGAGAGGATGTTAGCAAGCTTTTTGCGTCAAGACCGTACTCATTTGGGCACTGTTTGCACTACACCAGTGCACGGATAAACAGCAGTGGACTCTTGCTGGCATTATGTAGTGAACCTGAGCAGTGGTGTCACATACTGTGGACTGTGCACATGTTTTGGAGCACATACAACCTTGGGCTCTTGGTAGGAGTGAGGGGCGGGAATAAATTGTCTTCTATTTATAAGGTGTCAACATTTGGTGTTGGGCATTACAATTTAAGACGGTAACATACAAAATATTATCAAATATGCTCACATTTATACAAATGATATGGGGAATATTGACCCAACGAGCTTGCAATCTATTAAATAGTAGCAAACAACACACAGAACCCCAGCAATCTCATTTTAGGGACCCCTGAGCCCCCACAAAATATTTATATGTATATAAGTGTCAAAAAGGAGTGCTATTGAGCGTGGCAAATTTATACAACAAGCAACAGAGAAGCCCAATGCTACATCCAACATGACAAAAATACACAGTAAAATACTTATATAGTCTTTTTCATTCTACTAGATATAGATCCAATGTTGTTCTTTCTCCCTCCTAATAGAGGTAAATGAGAATTTTAATCCTATTAGAGGTATATTAGTATTTTATCTAGTAGTGTTAGGACCTGCGAACTGCGTCTGCCCTGTGTCTGAGATGAACACATGTTGGGATCTACCTGATAGGTAGGAATGAAACCAGTTTAAAGCATGCTTCCCTATGCCAGAGCTCTGTAGTTTGTTAAGCAAGATAACATGATTCTTTGCAAAATCAAAGGCCTTTGCAAAATCTAGGAATATTGCACCAGTAAGTTGTCCCAGTTCAATTCCACACTGGATTTCATTGCAAACTTTTAGCAGGGTAGTTACCGTGGAGTGT
>NC_134494.1:12114062-12209062 GCF_040206685.1 Ascaphus truei | reverse complement strand
CGGCGTCGGGAGGACAGTGAGCCGCCCGAGGAGCGTGAGCAGCCGTGCGTGCGTGCACCGCCAGGCCGCTGGACGGCTCGGAACACGCAGGTGATAGGGGGGCACCGGAGAAAGAGAGGGGGGACCGACACAGGGGGTAGTGGAGGGGGGGGAGTGACACCCGGGGCAGAGGGGGAGTGACACCCGGGGGCAGGGGGGGCAATACCCGGTGGGGGTGATACCCGGGGGCAGGGGGACTCAGCGGGAGACAGAACAGGAGGGAGAGGGAGAAGAGAGTGGCCGGGCGGCGGTGCGAGGAGGAGGAGGGCCGGTCGAGGCCACAGAAGCAAGCCAATTAGAGGAGGGCGGCCACGGAGCAATCTGATTGGCCAGAGGCTGAGTGACAGACCAATCAGATTGCCCCTAGAGACGGACATACAACGGTTTCAATAATATAGATATATATATATATATACATATACATATATATATATATTTTTTTTTTAATTCGCAAAAAAATTGTCTTTCTGTTTAGCTGTTGTAATATAAAAAATTAATAAAATGATGATCGCAAGTCAATGGCATGCAATGCCGGATTTGGTTCTAATACTCCCTCCCCCCCCCCCCCCCCACACACACCCCCCCCCTTCCGGTCTGTGCTTAAATGAATCTCTACAAATGAGAAGAAGGAAATGGCTGTTTGTAATATAGAGCAATGTTTCCCAACTCCAGTCCTCAGGGAACCCCAACAGGTCAGGTCTTAAGCATATCCCTGCTCCAGCACAGGTGGCTCAGTCAAAATGACTGAGCCGCTAATTGACCCACCTGTGCTGGAGCAGGGATTTCCTTAAGACCTGACCTGTTGGGGTTCCCTGAGGACTGGAGTTGGGAAACACTGATATAGATAATTTATCTACTTAAAACCCCACGTTCCCATTTTACAATGTTTGGTTCTCGACTTGCATTGTTATGAAATAATATACAGAAAGTGTATAGTTTAATTAAACATGACATGTTTGCTTGTCCGATCAGTTTAGCCAGCAAGTAATGGAGTACGTTTGAGTTAAAATCATACTCTGAGAACGAATGTATGCACTGGAGTGGAACATCCATACTTGGTCAAGTCTTTAAATAATTTAGTGAACAAATTGAGTGAGGTTGTTGCTGTTTCTGCTTCATATCACACATCCTCCTGCTTTATAAAGTTTGCAATTAAGCCAGTCTACCTATGAAATTGATCTCATTAATCACAACTAGAACACATCAATCCTACATCTATCCTTTATCACACTGAACAGTTTCAATGTATTTATTTTATGATGAATAATATTCGTTTTAGTGGCAAATGTGTGGAACGTCAAAAACGCCTTTCCGGCGCTGCAAGATGCCTTAGAGCAGGGGTGCTCAACTCCAGTGCTCAAGCACCCTCCCCAGCCCCCTACTGGTCAGATTATCCCAGCTCCAGCATACAGTAGGTGGCTCAATCAGAGGCTTGGTCGAAGACTGATTGAGCCACCTGTGCTGAAGCAGGGATATCCTGAAAAACTGTCCTGTTGGGGGGCTTGGGGACTGGAGTTGAGCAAGGCTCTTCAACTGGCCACCCTTAGACACACAGTTCCTGCTAATTGCATTCTTGTTTCTTAGGCAGCTTTACAATATTGGTTGACAATTTGAACGCTTTATTTATTTAACTCCTTCCTTGCAAGAGTTTTGGAAACACTGGTATAAGCAATCACTTACAGTAGTTGCCTTTGGCTTGTTATATAGTATGCACTGGTGTGTGCGCCCGGCGTTGCGCATGCACGTGGCGTGCGCGTTTTGTTGTTAGGGTGCAAGCGGTGACGCTCTCGGTTAGGGGGCTTGACTGACGTCACAGCGTTAGGTCTCGCGCGCGCAGTGATTGGTTCGCGGCGTGGCAGCAGCGCAAAAATACAATTTTATTGTAATTTCCCTGGTCTGCCGCGCCACCGCTCACAGCGTGCGCGTCCTTAGTATAGAAATGTCTGGCTAACACAGCCAATTATAATTGACGCGCGCACTATATAAGATTGTACACCGCTGAAAGGGGCAGGCGCACATAGTGAGCCAAAAGGAAAATTTAACTGACTTCATAGACAAGATTCAATTACCATTAAAAGGGTGTTTTTACCTATTCATATTCTGTGGAAATTAAGGATTTTTGTTTCTTTTTGGTCTACCGTGTTCATGCTCATCGTTCTTTACAAGAAAACTCCAAATAGTTACCTGTAGATTTGAAATACCAATAAATAGCCTTATCACCAGAGATTAAACAAAGATTGGAACCACCCTCCACTTCCCCGAATTTTTTTTGCCATGGGAACTTTAGTAGCTTGTGTGTCTGTCTGTCTGTCTATCTATCTATTTATCTATCTATCTACTGTACGTATAATATATATATATATATATACAGCAGGGCCCCGCTTCTCGGCGCTTCGCTTTTCGGCGATCGGCCGATACAGCGGCACAGAGAAGGGGGCCGCCATCTTTGATTCCCAGTCGCATGCGCAGAATGGGCGGTTGCGCCCGGCGCGCATGCACAGACCGGTGTCTGCACGCTCATACCGTAATTTGCGCGCGCAGACCATAGGCCGCTCATGCGCAGAACGGCGAAAACACCGTTCTGTGCATGCACAGAATTGAAAATCGCCGGATCCGCTTTCCGGAGATTTTCACTATACGGCGGGCCCCTGGAACAGAACCCGCCGTATACCCGGGACCCTGCTGTGTGTGTGTGTATATATATATATATATATATATATATATATATATATATATATATATATATATATATATATATATATATATATAATTAGAGCGTGCACCCCACTGCTTTCTCTTTGCAGCCTGACTGAGGCAGACCTTTGTGGTCATGTTTCTCCGAAACAATAACATTCTTCTAAGGAAATTTCTAAAATAAATATCAGAGGGGAGGGGGGTTCTTATAACTTGGTAAGGGCTCAGCTCCCCCCCACAAAAAAAACTTGTTTCGATCAAGCCCCCAGAAAAATATATATGCTGTTGGCTATTACTTCAATTAGCTCACTTTTCTGCCCCCTTTGGCAGCTAAAGGGTTCTAACTTAAATAAGCAACAGACAAATATGTACTTTAAGTGTACAAAATTACAGACTTTGCATGCTTTAAGATCCAATCCTTCTGTGGAAAGATTCAATCGATCTCAAAGTAAATTTTTCATCTTTTGCTTCCCGTGAAATATGAAAGTTTTCTGTTTTCTTGCGGTGTAATTGAAATTGCATCAAATTATTGTTTCAATTTCTCTCAACTAATTACAATTAGTCTTATCACATGAGAAATTGGATACAGACTGTAAAAACTCGACAAAGTCTTTGCTTACTATACATACATAATAATGGTGTCAATTATCTTTAACCGGGTAAGCGATGCATTGCACCAAAGTGACGTAATGGCAGGGGTTAAACATGTCTGTGTCATTAGTTCACTTTGGCCTCAGGAGGAGGGACTGACCTTTTGTTAAAGTTGCATAGTCATTAGCTCCTCTTGGTGCTTGGTGACCTTTGCTAGTCAGCACTGAGCTAGCATTTGCTTGTGTTTATTTTTCTCAGCCAGCACACAGTAATAGAATTCACAACTGAGAGGAAGGCAAATGGTGCAGAGCTGCTCACAGTGCAGAGGTTTAACCAGATGTAAGTGTATCAGGGGTGGATTAATGGCCTGTCGGGGGCTGTTATGTGTAAACCTTTCATGTAGAGGCAGGAATATGTTTCAAGTGTTGCCAATCCAAATATTCAATATAGCAATGGCCACACCATGTTACATTGGACTACACCAGTAATTCACAGTGCATTAATTGCTATAGCTATAGTATAGTACTTGGGTTAAAAGGGCAGTCCCACGTGGAGGGCAAAAAACATATCAATGTCATTTTTCAGTCCCCCTCCTTTAATGTATATTTTCCCCTTATTTGCGTGTGTAAAAATGAATCCGTTTCTATTTTCCTTGAGGCCATTAAAATCAGGTGTTACCCAATCTCTCTGTAAACTAATACTGTTGTCATTATCCAAATGAAACATAAAAAGGGGAAAGACTGGGTGAAGAACTTCCCTGCGTATACAAACAGTCTAATTGCAAAAAAATAGGTAGCAGCCGGTGCTTCAAGGGTTAATTGTACCCCTATGACATATTAAGTACTCCGCAGAATGATTCCAATGAGTGATATAAATTATCAGCATCCCTTAGCAAGGCTTAAGGAACTAGTACCTAGTGCTAACCAGTACATATCTATAAGTACATACAGGCATACCCCGGTTTAAGGACACTCACTTTAAATACACTCGCGAGTAAGTACATATCACCCAATAGGCAAACGGGAGCTCACACATGCGCCTGTCAGTACGTCCCGAACAGCAATACTGGCTCCCTACCGGTACCGAAGCTGTGCGCAAGCGGGGAGACTATAGAGCCTTTTACACATGCGTTATTTACATCAGTTATGCACGTATACGACGATTGCAGTACAGTACATGCATCGATACGTGGAAAAAAGGTAGTGCTTCACTTTAAGTACATTTTCGCTTTACATACATGCTCCGGTCCCATTGCGTACTTTAATGCGGGGTATGCCTGTACTGCGTTCCCTTTTAAGCTGACATAAAGCATAAAAAGAACTCAAATTGGAATGACTCACTCAATAAGTTACCTGGTCCTCTCGGTGAAGTCCAAGATGCGGGTTTCAGACGGCGTGCTTGACCCGCCCAGTAGAGTAGGCAAACAAAAATTGGAAAAAGGCAGAGCACTGCCAAAAAACTAGGAGGAGGTCAACATAGAAAAATAAAAATAATTTATTGGATTAACGGATCATGACAGACCCCATGAGCACATGAGCAGCAACGGAACGCACCTACGCGTTTCGGGCAACACACCTTTCAAGCATTTGAAAGCTGAAGTTAGAAGGTTATTGACGGCCTACATTTTCTATGCATTCCTCCTCCTTGAAAGCAAACAATCTCGAAAAGCAATGCAGAAGGGAGGGATTTGAAAAACACTTGCAATGGTCTGCATGAATGAGCTAGTTTAGACATTTTGAAACATCAGTCATTACTTCAGTGTGGTCTTGTTGGGAACTGTTTGAAGAACGGTTTGTGCCTCTTCCAAGCACTCGTTTAATTCACGTGAATGCAAGTTAATGCATTTACTGTGTCACCCCAATGCCTACTATGTTCCTCCCATTATGCTACAGCGCTGCAAAGAATTGGGATGGAAACTTGTGCATCCATCACACTAGCTGCACAAATGTTAAAGATTCTCTGCACTGGGGATACCTTTAGTTGCCAGAAGATTCAATATGTGGGTTTCAGTAAATGTGATTGATTAAATTTGCCGTCTTTTTAAGAGTTCATCCCTCCACCCTTGTACAGCACGTGCCTACATTTTCTTGGACCTTTCTAAGCTGCAGAAATGCACTCTAAAAATGCCTAGTGTCTGGGATAACTCCTAATCAGATGAAGCTTTCGTGGTAACCTGATGGTGTCAGTCCCCTTATTTGGTAGGGAGAACCAATAATTTATTTATTTATTTATTTATAAAATATTTTACCAGGAAGTAATACATTGAGAGTTACCTCTCGTTTTCAAGTATGTCCTGGGCACAGAGTAAAACAAAATAATACATGGTTACAAATACAGTTACATAAATGAACAAGGTATACATTATATACAAGACATTGCATGCACAGTTAAAGAAAATATATATTATGAGCGTATGAAACAGTTACAGACCAGATTAAAGTGTGAGACAGCCTTAGATTTGAAAGAACTTAAGCTGGTGGTGGATATGAGAGTCTCTGGTAGGTTGTTCCAGTTTTGGGGTGCACGGAAGGAGAAGGAGGAACGTCCGGATAAGCAGAGGAATCCAGGAGAGGATATGGCAATCATGGATTTTTACTGATTAAGTAGCCAATGCCTATAGCTACAATTGTTCAGAAGTTAGTAGGGTTAGAGTTTACATTGAAATACATTTCAGGTAGTGCTTTTAATTGACCACTCTTTATACGATATGTTCAGCTCCAATGATTTTTGGCAGGAGTGCACAATTTATTAACGCAACTCTGAGTCGTAACACCCTGCACTGTATTTCTTACAGGAGCAAATCGAGTAACTCTGGAAGATTCTAATATCCTGCAACCCATGGGACTGACAGTGCTTGGGGATCACCTGTACTGGATCGATCGGCAGCAGCAGATGATCGAGAGGGTGGAGAAGACCACTGGGTATAGGAGGACAAGAATTCAAGGTCGCATTGGTCACCTCACCGGCATTCATGCAGTTGAGGCTGTTGACATGGATGAGTTCTGTAAGTTCTGAATCCTGCATCTACAGCCATACAGATTAGACCCCTACTCAATAAACTGTGAACTAGGCTTCCTAGTGTTGAGATTTTAGTCCCATTCATTTTAATGGTGCTGATTTCTTCTCCGGCACTGGTAGGTGGCTTCACAAAATATTGTACTCCCTAAAGGAGCAAATACTGTCTATGAAGCAAAACCCAAAGGTCATTTTCCTTGCTTATCCTACCTCATCTCTCTGCTGCTTTCAATATTGTCGACCACTCTCTTCTTGCACAGATTCTACAATCCCGTGGTGATAGAAACATAGCTTCATCCTGGTACTTCTCATGTTTCTCCACTTTTTCCCTTTTGCTAATGTCCTCATGCCATGATGATCGGTCTGTTGGTGTACTTCAGTCCCTGTCTTATGTCCTCTATTTTTCTCTCTACACATTATCACTTGGTAATAGTATCACCTCAGCGCAGATAAATCTATCCCCCTAACCTCACACCTGCAAGCCAGTACCCTAGCCATATCCTCCTAGATTGTTCTGCCGCCTCAAACTTAATATGTCTAAAACTGAGCTCCTACACCTGGCCCTTTATTCCACTTTTCCATCATGGCAAATTGAACCATCATCCATGCTGCTACCAAAGCAGGGTTGCCTTTGTGTGGCACTTGACTTCCCTCTCTCCTTCTCTATTCACATTCATGCTCAGGCTAAACCTGTCACTTCATCCTCCATAACATTGACAAAATCAGACCTTTCCCCTGTCATACTGTATAGTGATGGTTGACCAGTATGGTCACACGTAAGAAACTGAAAATCGTTTCATACATTTAGCACTGGCACAAATTAACACAGTAGAAAAGGCTTGGATTATTCGTGTGCTACGTAAGATGTCTATACCGACAGGAAGATCTTTTTCAAAAGAGGTCAAATAAATAATCACGCATAGACAGAATAGCATCTTTAAATGATTAACGGCACGTGTATTTTTCTTGCGTGTGGTTCCAAACGGCTTTACAAAATTTTCGAACACTGCAATTTCACATTGTTCAGGATAAAAGATGGGCTGTAAGCTTTCATTTTTCTATTACGGACTGTAAAGCATTGCGGATATTCATCTCAAAAAACATTCTCACAGTCTGGAATTCTCTTGCTTTTTTTATCACCGACAGTACATTTCCGAGCATAAACTGCTGTATGGTTTATTAACTCTTCTAGCACTGGAGGTGCAACTAATCAAAATATTTTGTTGATCACCTGCTCACAATAATTTGCAGTAAAGGGTCAGTCCCTCCTAGGATCAAACTGTACTAATAACAGTTACATGTTTAAGAGGATAAATCAGGGTGGTGCATTTTTAGCAGAGTCTGACACATTGAAGAGAAGGGTGGGTTAAGGGTAAAGAATACACTTGATTGATCATCTTGATTAATGATCCCTTTGCTAGAAGTGACCATTGTAATGGTTCTATGTATATCTTGTGGAACCAATAGTTTGATGCATATGAACCTTCATCATCATCATCATCATCATTCCTCTTTAAACAGTGAGCAAAAGATGTCCCAAGTGCCAGCACACTTAGGGTCCCTCATGACGTTCCTGAACGTCATGTAATTTGCTGTAGATCTGAGCTTTTCCTGTGATCCCAGTGATTGAAGGCTATTTTCTGTCCCATTCCTTACATTGGAGTGGGGGGACATATAGGCCATGGTTTTCTACTTCTGTGAAGATATGACTCTAGAGTCAAAATGCCTGGCGAGCTCTGCTGCTAAAGCCCCTTTGCCAGTTATATTATTAACTATAAATAGATTCAACCATTTGTAGAAAAAGATAATTTAAGAATTTAAGCTGTGATTTTTAATTTTATTGTTTATTTGGTTTTGTGTTTGCAGCTGCTCACCCATGTTCTCGTGATAATGGTGGCTGTTCTCATATCTGCATTGCCAAAGGAGATGGCACCCCTAGGTGTTCCTGCCCAGTTCACCTGGTCCTACTACAAAATCTCTTAACATGTGGAGGTAAGTTTTATTCACCGTTCCTAAACTGTTCCCTATATTCGAAGTGTCTTACAGGAGTATAAAGGGTTCACAGGGAAACTGAGTGTGCAAGCCACTATAGGGCCATAATGTATACAATTGTTGTAACAGGGCTTTTTCTTATGCTTACATACACAGGCTCAGGTGTGGATTCACTAGTACATACATACATACATATGGGTACACCTCTGCATGCATGCACACATATATAGATAGATGCAGGGCAAATAATCTCCCTGCAGCCTCACTCACAGACAGTATTTGTCTATCGGTTTGCTTTGTGTCTGACTGCTCTGGTTGTCTCCTGAGTCTACACAAGATTTGTGGAGTTGTGTGGTTTCAGGAGACTTGGCCAGCTTGGGTGTTGAGGGTCCTACTTAAGTCAGGGCTCCCCAGGTACCAAGTGGGCCTGTCTGACCCTTTTCATCAATCAGAATCGCATACCTGTAGTCCTTGTGGTGTCTAATTCTTCCATATAATATTTGGTATTTTAATACAACCCTACAGTACTAGTGGAGTCTCACGTGTGGGTTGCATAATGGGTAAGAGGATGAGGGTATTTATTTTCTCTCTTAACTGGAGGGCTTTCATACTGCCATTGGTTGGAGAGGAGATGATGTGAAAACGTATCTTAACTGAGGGTCCTGGAACGCGTTGCTTTTGAAAGCATTGCTGGCCTCTCCAGCAGTTAAGTGGTTAAAGGATTAGTCCGCTTTAGCGTGCACACACAAAACACATTATGTAAACGTAATGTCATAGCTTTTCTTTAGCAAATGTAATGCTTAAAACTACTACTATACTTTTTAGTTGTTCTTATTTAATAATACCCCCTTCCACCCAGAGGGTCAGTAAGAAGAGAAAGGAGAGGGGTTGGTAACTTTGCTGTGCTGATCAACACACAGTGATCTCACACAAAAGGGAGGAACCGGAGGAAATCAAACCATTTCAATGTTTCAGCTTTACTATGTTTGTAAACCAAATCTCATAAATGATTACAAAAATGTATAGCTCTCTCTTGTGATATACTGTAGGTATCAGTCAACTGAACAGTATTTAAGACCTTAAACATGCCATTGCTATAGGTGCATTTTGACCTAGCATGGACTGACCCTTTCAGCTTTGTGTTGAAGGAGCAACTTAGTGTGTAGAATTGTGTGTACTGAAAGATCTCAACATGTACCGTTTGGAGGAGAGGAAGTGGTGGCGTTAGGGGGTGTGATCGAAACTGTTAAATACATCCAGGATTGTAGTTCATGCTCTGGTGCTGGAGGGTTCGAGGCTCAGAGGAAGTGTGAGGAAGTCCTTCATGTGGTGGGTTCACACCTTCCAGGATGAGCAGACTGAATGGACCAATTGGTTCTTATCTGCGCTGCAGTACGTCTGGCACCTCTAGCAGCAAGGGGTTTAACTACTTTTATAAACATCATCAAACCTAGTCTTCCATTCCTCATATCTGGGTTGGGTTGTAACTGTGATTACCACACAAGCAATCACATTTCTACAGTGTTGGGATGTCCATCGGACTCTGGGGCCCTGGGTATGCCAGCTTTGAGAAGGGTGAAGTTAGCGGTTACGGCAGACATCCATGCTCCATTAAGTTCTCCATCGGTCTCTGATAGAGCCTCCCACCTGCTCTCCGGACCAGTTCAGCTGTGCGACAGGGGAGATCGACTGCATTCCTATGGCCTGGCGCTGTGATGGCTTCTCAGAGTGCGATGATCAGAGCGACGAAGAGAGCTGCCCCGTGTGCTCCGCCAACCAGTTCCAATGTGAGAAAGGCCAGTGCATCGACTCCCGCCTGAGGTGCAATGGGGAGATTGACTGCCAGGACAAGTCTGACGAAATGGACTGTGACTGTGAGTATGACCTGTACAGTGTCCGAGTAGTTGTGTTGCTGGATAGTTGCTCCTTTGCCTTACCTTGTATCTGCTCTCTGTACGTACTTTCCTCTAGGCGCTCTTCTGTGTCCCACATGTGTATAGTGCATTGTCCCTGTAATCTTATTTTGATACCGCTCCATTTCTTCCCACCTTCCTGAAAACATTACCTTTGCATTGAAGCATAGCTCAACGACATGACCACATGACCCACTGCATTCTCTCTCTTCTCTTTTGTTGTCTGCTAACATTATTTGTTATACTCCCTGTCTCCCTATCTTCAAACCTAATCTAAAGTAGGTTTGGGCAATATAGCAGTATATCATAACACCGCAATATTATAATCTCAGTGTGCCGATATGGGAGATTGCCTATTATTGTGATATTGGTGCCGACTTCTTCTGGGGTCAGACATGAACTTTTGAAGCTTCCGCACTGTGGTCTCTCACTGGCTCTCTCTCCCCGAGTCCTCACTTCCTGCTTCTGAATATTGACTCAGAGGGAGGGGGGAGGAGCTTCGGGGCAGCACGGGAGAGCGAGTGTGAGACTGCTGGATGCAGCACTAAGCAGTGCCGTCTTAACACATGGGCACGCTGGGCAGTTGCCCGGGGGCCCCACGAGCATAGGGGCCCCATGCTAATCTATGCACAGACCAGAATTCAACACTAATTTTCCGATCACCCGCCTCAACATTCAAATCTCCCGCTAACTCGGTAGAAGGAGAAAAATTACGACTTGTAGCGGAGAGTTTGCATTCGTGAGAGAAATGTTGCCGTTTTTATTGCTTGCAATGTTATGGAAGCAGAATATTGTAACGAATTCGCGGGAGGCAATTAACGGCGGGGGTTGTGTAGGCAGGGCCCAGTGCACTGCTTTGCCTGGGGGCCTATAATGCTGTTAAGACGGCCCTGGCACCAAGCACGGTAATGTCGGATCTCCACTCTTCACTAATTTCCTTCTTCTGTTAACCCCTTCCCCCACCCCTTTTGGGCACTTCTTGTGAATACATTTCTTTTGAGAACACATTTTATTTAGATTTATTAGAACATTTTCGGACTATTTGTTAAATATTTATTGCGATATATATATCATTATCGCAGTTGAAAAAGTGAGTGCAGCGCTATTTGTGAAAAGCGTACGTGACTAAATAGTGCACTAAAAAAAACACTTAAACTTAAATATTATAGTGTGTTCATGTGGCTGCCAATCAGTGAATCTGACCACCCGCACTTTATTATTCGCACTAGGCACCGCACAGTATCTTTTTCTCATATATCGTTATCGCCCAACCCATCTCAGAATTCACCGTTACATTACTACGTTATGGACATGAGTCAATTTAAAAACGTGCCCACTGCATACACACTTATATCATTGATCTTCCCTATAAAATTGACACTACCATGTATTCCTTTGTCACTGTATGTCTCCCGACAAACCACTTGGATTGTAAACTCTTCAGGGCAGGGACTCGTCTTCCAGGGTTTTATTTTATGTATAGGGCAGACATCCTTATTTGTATTACTCTCCATGTAGCAGGTCTTGCATTCTGTCTCTGCAAAGCGCTGTATACACAGTTTACACTATACCGTATACTGTAAATAAACACAAAAAAATAAGTGCAGATTCATCTTGAGTCATGATACCTTTTGATCCCTTCAATACCAGAGGGGTACAAAGCAGGTCTCAACCGGTGCAGGCTGTCCCTTGTGAAAGTCCATAATGGTTCAATCTAGACTGGGAACACTTCATGTAAATGCAGGTTGCAGTGTGCTTGGCTGTATTACTCATATGCTTTTTTTTGGGGATGGGATGGACTCCCTGTGCTCCAATGCACCCAAATGTATAATTTCTTAATTTTGTTGTCTGCACCCTTTTTATGTTTTTGCCTGCATCCTTTGGGTGTGCATATTAAATAGCACAACCTGTGATCAGGAGGAAAAGGTAGAAAAAATATAGACAGTTTGTGGATATTTTACTCTTAGAATTTTTGAGTTCAACGGTGCAATCCCACATGACCGGCAATAGACAACCTTATGTAATTGGCTTCCTAACACGCTAAAAGCAAAGACATGACTACTTGTGTTCCTTTGATAATTAATTTTCATTTCTATGGGGCCTCTGAATGGGATGGTGCTTGTCAAGAACGAGTTAACCGTCCCCTTATGCCACACTGTCTTTATCATAGAACCAATCATTATTGTGTTAAGGGGAGAGGGTCTTTGCTTGTGCAAGCTCTTGTTGAACAAACAGTGACATCAGACAAGAGAGAGCAGCCAGAGGAAACCTAACCCCTGCCAAGTCTCAGCGCATCATGTTTACAAACTAACTTAAAAAAATATTTATTGGTGAAAGATTTTGGTAAAAGGCATAATTTACCCAGATGTAACCCCCTTACACATGTCACTGCCATAAGAACTCTTTGGTCCTAAGAGGGATTGCCCCTCTGAGAACCCTAATTAAATTGGTAAGTTATTAACAATATGTCTCACTCTATGGGATAAGTGGTACTGTAAACTGTACCTCTGCCCAGTGCCAGAATGACATGTCTTAGAAAAGCCATTACTATCTGCCAAATATTGGATTAAAACAGCAGTTTGATCTCCCTGGAATGCTTCATGGACTTGACTCGGCACAAATGATTTTCATATAGGGTGACGCTGGAATCTATTTAACTTGCTGTCCTTGAATTGCAGTGATCTGTCTATCTAATCAGTTCCGATGTGCCAGTGGCCAGTGTATCATGACAAAGCAGCAGTGTGACGCGTTCCCGGACTGCAGCGACAGTTCTGATGAGCTGATATGCGGTGAGAGAACTTTTTACATGATTTCTGTGTGCAGCGTGTCATTTCTAGAGATATGTATAACATGCTTACAAATTAGTGAGAAATCGTTTATAGATATAGAAACGTACAAAATACTCTCACTTTGAATAAGATTCCAATGTTTTTGTTAAATAAAAGCGCATTTACAAATGTCAGAAGCATGTTGCAAAGCAAAGCCCTTTATATTAGAGGTGTGGGGAATAGCACAACTCTTTCACACTGTTTAACCCGTTGCGTCTCCACAAGCAGGATGACCCACAAGCCACTACATTCTGATCCTCTGATATCCCAACACTCTTGGAAGATTTAACACACACACTTTCTTTTGTTCATTGAGAGTCATTGCTGGATGCCATTTATACTTGAGAGCGTGCAGAGAAATCAGCGCAACGTACGGCTTCGGGTACTAAGAATGGGAAGCGAGTAATTGCAGGCACTGCTGGGGTTAAGTCTCGCACTTTTGAATGTGTAAGGAACTTCAAGCTGTAAAAGATCGCTGATCGGATGAGATCATGTTTTGGTACTGAAGGGCTGTCAATTCACATGTAACCCAAGATCACACGATGTGTGCCGAGTTGCAGCATGCCGAGTTGAATTCTGATACCACAGCGATACCAAATCTGCGATCTCAAAGGTGCAGAAACATGTTTAGGAATTGTAATGAAATGACCAAAATCAGCCTTCCTTGTCGTTTTGAGCAGTTCTACATCTTGGCAAACAACAAATCTCACAGAATTCACAAAACTGTCTCGACTACACAGAGCACCAAATCCAAAAACTCGGGTCTGGGTTTAGAAACCAACGTTTTCAGTGATTTTATGTCAAATTAACAAATTTTATCAATAATTCTTTATATCTATCTATCTACATGTATGTATGTACAGTATGTATGTAAAGGTAGAACTTGCACGGGTGCAACTGCCGAATATCAAGCTACAAAAAGGAATGCAATACAGGCACTGACAGGACTTTAGAAAAAATAATTAAGCTGTTTAAATTAGAATTTCATGAAAGTTCCAATAAGTAATGAACCATTGTGGTGGCCATGAAACATTTGGTCACAGCAGGAGGAGGCGTTTAAAAGGAATGTGATTTTAATAGAACGTTTTCATTCCAGACTGTGTTTTTTTTTTTAAAAATTGCAGTGATGTCTACACAGTATTAAGAGTAGTTCTGCTGCTAGATAATGTTGATAATTAAACTCTCCGGGTGACCGGAAGATGCAAAGTATCACAAATTGCATTTTAGAGTATTCCTCTTAGACAGTATATCCAGTATAGTGCTGCCTCAAGAACACATTGTCTAGTTGCACCTTTCCAGAAAGGTGGTACCATTTGAGATACTTTGTTTGGATGCACGCCACATTAGTGACTGTTACTTTTGTTGTTTTATTCACAGAAATTAAACTGCCGTCAGAGGAAACGCCATCTCACCGAAGTGTCATAGGACCAGTTATTGGAATCATTCTGTCCCTCTTTGTCATGGGAGGCGTGTATTTTGTGTGCCAGCGAGTTGTGTGTCAGAGATATACAGGACCCAATGGACCTTTCCCACATGAGTACATCAGTGGGACTCCCCATGTCCCCCTCAATTTTATAGCGACCGGAAGTTCCCAGCCTGGCACTTATACCGGTAAGTACAAAATATTCAGAGTGCAAGAAGAAATCCTAATTACAAATGAGAAGGTGTGGATTCACGTGTTTCCTTCTGGCAGGGTCTGAACGCTGCTGGCATTGGGGTCTACAGATGGTTGGGCTAAAATAGTTGAGACAGCTGCAGTTTTAAATTAAATTGGCTGATCTCCAATATCTTATCAATGTTATTGGCTCCCATAGACAGATTTATCCCTTTTGCCGTAAAAATGTCACTTGCTGCCTGCGTAAAAGAGAATATTTTTATTTTATTCATGTCTCGTATAATTTCTAACTTATGTGGTACTGCCCCCTTTATCGCTTTAAAGCGTTTTTTTGTTTTTGTTTTTTTAACATGTATTTTTTTTTTCTTACACGGGATTAAAGCAGGTGTCTCCAGAGCTCTTTTCCATTAATTTCAGCTCTGCGGACCCACTGCTTGGGAGTGGTTTGATTTCCTCTGGCCGCTCCCTTTTGTGCGATGTCACTGTGTGTACAATAAGTGTTTGGACAGCCAGAGTCCCTCCTCTCCACCACCTCTCCACCGCCCCTTAACGGTATTGCTTATTTGACAGGGTGGGATAAGACTAAAGAAAACACTTCCCGTTTGGAGTTCCCTAAGAAATTCAACAGGCCGATGGGGGGATTGCACTTTTAAAAGACCGATTCCTCCTAGGACCATAGTGTGCTGGTGACAAGTGACACGTTAAAGGTCTCATATCCGGGTGATTTGGTGCCTTTTTTTTGTACCAAATTCTGACACCTTTAAGTATTTTTACGTTAGTTTGTAAATCTGGTGAGCTGAGACACGGAAAGGTTTTGATTTCCTCTGACTGCTCCCTTTCGTCTGACGTCACTGTGTACAATAAGAGTTTGCACTGGCAGAGCCCTACCTGCTCTCCCGCCTCTTATCTGTCAGGCAGGGTAAAACTAAAGAAGACACTTGATTGACACTGCCCTGTTAGGGCCCCCTAAGAAATGTCATTTCCAGATAGATAAAGGAAGCCAAATATTTGGTTGAATTAGTTGAAAGAACCCAGTTAGATTGTTACCTTGTTTATTAAATGTTGTTTCTTTTACTGGCAATGCCTCTTTAGGTACTGATGGCCCAAACTAATTCTAATGGTCTTTGTTATGAAGCATATTGTACTGGGGATCAGGACCTTCCTGGTCAGTCTTTTCTAACGTAATTTAGGTTTTAGCACGGGGATGAATTAATAACAGCAGGTCTTTTGTGGTAAACAGCCAGATCTGCACAGGAACTCTTGTAATTATTTGCTCGGAGGAGCTCTGCATGTGTTGCTCCTGAAGAATGTGTCGCAGCAGCTGGAAACTAGAAATATAGGATCAGCTGAAACGTGATCCAATAACATCTGAAGCATTGAGTCATATGGATCAGTTTTCTAAGCTTTAAAAACTTCCCCGGGCCTTGGTTTCCATAAACTGACACAAACTTTGAGACATATACATTCATTTTTTTTTCTCTTATTGCACCTTTTGTTTCCATTAGAGCCATTGCTTGATTTACAAAAACATATTGGGTCAGTTCCACCTAGGGCCAAAATGAACTAATGATATATTAAGGGGATCTGGGAGATTGATGTAATTTTTACCCCATTCTAACACCTATAATGTAAGTATTTTTAAATACTTTTTTTAAAGTTAGTTTGTAAACGTGGTGAGCTGATGTGACGGTAGGGGGTAACCAGGCTCTTAAATAAAGGTTACGCATGTTTTTGGTTGCCCCTGATCCGTGTATAAGGGTTCAAGATAGTTGGCTCTCAGGCCCAGTAACATATGATTCTAATGTACTTTGCGTAATTAAAGTATTTGATGTGTTTTTCCCTTTTCGGGTATGCCAGCGAGCAGGGATTGCTAGGGTATGAGTTTCAAGGGGGGTTTCACGGAGGAATTGCTGTCAGAATGTGCCTAGGAGGTTGGGGACCGGAGTTGTCGGTTCCCCTAAGAATGTACCTGGGAATCATGCCTGATTCTCCGATACATGTAGGCACAGTGTCCAGGCAATATCTCCCCTGGAAAACGCAAGCGCGACTCACCACTAGGGTACCCTGCTTCAGCATAGCCCAGAAATGGGAATGAGGCACAGGGATGAATAGGTATCCCTGTAGCTCTTGGAATCCCTAGGTTAAGGGGGGTACCCCAGCTAGTGCCAGGTAACCCAGAACCAGTGTAGGGTTTGTGGGTGCCCCAACCGTATATAAGGTTGAGGGGGGACTCAGAGTCCAGCATGACTTTATAGCAGGGGTGTGCAAACTTTTTTTTGCTGCGCCCCCCCATGCCTGCTCTCCGTTGTGCGCCCCCCTCCCCCACCTCGTTACCTCGTCATTTCACGCCGCGGGGACGTGTGACGTCACGTGACCCGCGGCGTCAAGCAACGTGATGTCACATGACCAAATGACGCCGCGTTGCCATGGTCACGCATCCTGAAGCCATCTGAATCCCTTTAAGTAGAGGTTGCAGAGGCCTTGCGCTGTCCCCCGGCATTTCATTTAAATGCCTTGGGGAAGAGCGCGGGACCTCTGCAACCGCCCGCGCCCCCGAAACAAAAATCTTGCACCCCCCAGTTTGTGTATTCGCTGGTCTATAAGATAGTTTATGGAGAATAAGGCAGCTAGGAATAAAAGTACAAACATTTTTCTTCGTATGTCCCCTATATCCAGAGACTCAAAGTATATTAGAACAGATACCCAGTGTATTCAAATATACTTTATTAATTTACTGTATGTAATGTAATGTGCTTTTACATTCGGACCCCATGTCCAGCCAGGCTGCCCAGGCTAACTCATAGGGGCCTGTAAGTCTGCTGGACATCGGAGTTCAAAGAAACCAGAGGATGCCTGAGGTGAGAAAAGCATTTGGTTAGCAGGGAAGGGCTGATAACAAGGTCCGGAGAACAGTGGCAGTTATCTAGGATGCCACTTGCTCTGCCAGTCCTTGGAGGAGCCTGTCCCAGCGGGTGGCATTGAGATAGCCAGGGAGTGACGTGCCAGGCTTGCGCATGTCTCCTGGCTATTTCATATTTCCCGCTGACCCGGCTTTTCTTACCGGCTTGGCTCTGATTGGTTGCTGGGAATTTTCCCACTCGATTATTGGCTGCGGAGTTTCATAAATGAATCTCAGAATACTATAAAGAACGTGTGAGCCAATCAGATTCAGGTCTTCCAATAGTAAGAGCGAGCGCGGGCGGGCTTTTCAAAGTTGTCTTGCGCGAATAGCAGAGCAACCGGCTTTGTTTTTAAGCCAGAAAAGCCTGCATGCCAGATTCTAAGTCTCAATTTTTGTGGCCAAGTTCTCACTATCAAACGTAGCGAACACGGCTGGGATTTTAGGCCGATATTAGTTCCAGAGGATTGGTACTAATTCGCGGTCAAGAAAGTCCTCAGAAGAGCGGAGGCGTGCGGAACTTCACGTCGATTTGGGAACCATGAGATTCTGGTCTAAGTCCCGGTCAGGGAAAAACTCTTATTTAGAGTTCCCTGCACCTAGGAAAGTCTAGTTTTTGACCTCAGACCCCCAGTAAGTGTGTCTTTTTGTCTGTATTTTGTGTTCCATTGTGTGTAAGCCAATTTGTCGAATAAACTTCAATTTATTTCATTACCTTGTTTTGCGCAATGACGGATCCTGGTAAAAAGGTGTAAATAACCTGGTCTCCTGTGACAGCTGAGCCTTGGGAGGAGTTTGCTTTCCTCTGGCTCTCCGTTTGGTGTGATTGATGTCAGCAAGTGCTTGCACAGTCAACCCTGCCCCATATCTGCTCCTTCCCTTATCATCCAAAGGCACCTAAGAAATTCAATTTGAAATTCATTCCTCAAAAATCATAGCAGTCACAGCTATGCTATTGGCATATTTGTTTTAGGGAAGCCAATTAGGTTGTAAAATGCTTTAGAAAAGGTTGATTTTTGGCCAGCTGCAAGGATTGAACCTTTGTTATCCATCCTCTGAATTGTGCTATTCTTGGCTCCCAAACTTCTTTTCCCCATATCCGCTGCTTCCAAGCAGATCTAGCAATGGCATTATAATTGCTACACAAACAATTGACACAACACAGACAACAATTCACCTCTACAGTGGGCTTGAAGATTGACAAATGCTGTTATCACCAAAGGACATTTGATTCAGATTGGAAAAACCATCCAACACTTGTGTTTGCCATGGAAGTGGTAAAAGTTGAAACCATTATAAAAACAATACTTGTTGATTTTACAAAATAAAATACAGCAATCAACTACATTTAACATATTTGGCATGGCGTAATCCTTGGTTCGGTTTTGTTTTAGGAGGGCCGGTTCTTTTAAATATATATTTTTCATTTTTCATTTCTCCAAAGTAACCAAATGCTTATGAACGTTTCTACAATCTTTGCCTAATCTCACGTGTGTTTCTAAACTGTTTTTAATACAGGTAAATTATTCATTCACATGATTTTTTTCCTTTGTTGATTTCATTACATAGTTACGTAGTTACATAGTTACATAGTTACATAGTAGATGAGGTTGAAAAAAGACACACGTCCATCAAGTTCAACCTATGCTAAATTTAGACAACAGATACTTTATCCTATATCTATACTTACTTATTGATCCAGAGGAAGACAAACAAAAAACCCCATTAAGGGGAAAATTAATTCCTTCCTGACTCCAAGAATTGGCAATCGGATTAATCCCTGGATCAACATCCTTCCCATGTATACTTATTTGGTATATCCCTGTATACCTTTCCCATCTAAAAAGATGTCCAACCTTTTTTTGAACAAATCTATGGTATCAGCCATCACAGTCTCCATGGGTAATGAATGCCACATTTTAACTGTCCTTACTGTAAAGAACCCTTTCCTTTGTTGCTGGTGAAATTTCCTTTCCTCCAACCTTAAACTATTATACTGCCATAATTAGGCAAAGCGATAAGGGGTGGGAGAAATCTTACCAGGTAAGATTAGGTATACATAGGTCTCAAACAAAATAAAGTCTATTCAATAAAAAAAAGTACATTCACGTAAAAGTAAGCTATTCAGTAAAAGACAAATCTCAATAACCCGTAGGGGCAGAAATCCAAACCCAATGTCATTTTTCTTTTTGATCTCTATGTTCAGGTATTTCCTGTGGGAAGCCGATGATCAGCTCAATGAGCCTTATGGGAGGAAGCAGCGGAGCACCTCTCTATGACAGGAACCATGTAACTGGCGCCTCTTCCAGCAGTTCTTCCAGCACTAAGGCTACATTGTACCCCCAGGTAAGTGTTTACCTCTCAGGATCAAGGCTTGGACCCACAAGAAGCTGAGGGGGAGAGGGGCATTGGGGGGGGGGAGAGGGGCATTGGGGGTGGGGGGGAGAATTAGGAGAGGCTCTGGTTGTAGTTGGGCTCAGTGACTGGCTATAGCTCCACAATAATAGGAATAAGAAGAATTTTCTTATATATAGGGGCTAATATATGCAGCTCTGTACATAGAATTTTGCACAATACATCCCTTTTCTGAAGAGATTATAATCTAGTTTTGGTACCTGAGGTACAACAGGGAAATAAAGTTAATTGCCCAAGGTCTATCGGAACGGACACTTGAATTTTAACTGGGTTAAATCAATTTAAAGGCAGTAACATTACTACTAAGATACTCCTTCAGTCCAATGGGGATGTTATACATGGCAAAGGGAAGCGGGAGGTTGACATTGTCACCTTTTGAACATATGTCATTTGAAGATTGAGAAAAGGTTAAATAATGGAGCTGAGAGACCATTAGGCCCCTTGTGCTATAATCAGATTGATCCCTTCAACTTTTTAGTGCATTAACTCTCGCTACCAGAGGAGCTGCCACTCTAGGCAGGAAAAGACTTAAGATTAGGCGTTACAGGGCAGTTAAAACATGGTGGGGGTTTAAATAATAAACTGCAATGGTTCCAATTTGGGCATTATTGCACAGAAATTCCCATTGGAGTTACCTGCACCTCTCCTGTCAGCTGTATTTGTGATACTGTGGATTTAGTTGGTCTTTAAGACATTGGCACTAGGCAGCCACCCCAGGCCCAGCGATAGCAACAGCTAAACACAGAGCCGGCAATAAGCCAGGTTGTGAATTCCAAGACCGTGTAAGATGCATGAAAGAGAGTGCATGTAACTGCAATTGATTTCATTCTGCAATACCCATAATCATGGGAAATGTAGTAAAGCCTCAGGTAAGGGTTTCTGGAAGTCCTTGCTACTTAGATGCTAAGGGCACTTTCCAATATCTTGTCATGCAGGTACTGCTGCGACACACTTTATTCGAGCAAATACCTAGTATGTACCTGGCAGATACCTGGAATGCGCCGCTCCTCACCTCTGACAAGCCCCGTTGCGTTTGCCTTCCCAGCCACGGTTCATGCCTGGCTGACGGGCGGCTGATCTGTTAAATGATAATGATTAGGATTTAATAGGCTGCAATGCTTCGCGTGTCTACCAGATGGCATAAATTCATGAATTGTAATGCAGTATATATATATATATATATATATATATATATATATACTGTGCAGTATTGCAGCCAGCGGGAATAAAATGCTTCAATCCCTGCCTGGAAAATAACGCAATGCACTCGGGCAGAAAACAGTCACAAACCTCAATACACCCGAGTATACCCGAATTCGTGGGACTAGCCGAGCTCGAATAAAGTGTGTCGCCAGTGTACTGATTCAAAGTGGAACATTTTCAGATGTATATATACATATGTGTATGTGTACCTCTCTCCCTTCTCTTCTAATCTGGATCAGGGGTTGCAATCTCCCCTAGAGATGAGCAAAACGCCCACAATGTGGCAGTTTCACACGGCCACTTTGGAGCCACGCTATCACGTTGCCCTAATGTAATGGATCAATCTAAGGGTTAATAATCATTTGGAGATCCACTATGCTTACAACTTGCTTTACTTCTCTATATATTTATATATATACACACATATAACATATGTTTCAAAAATATTGGCTATTAGTACTGATGAGAAATGCACAGACTGCAGGAGAGAAACCAGAAGAGAATTTTGATGTTATTAATGCTGGTGAACAAGTGCAGTATAACTTGGGGAATTAAATCACTAACTTGTGTTTGTTTTTTTTTAAAGATCCTGAACCCACCTCCGTCACCAGCAACAGATCGTTCCTTGTACAACACAGAAGTGTTCTACTCCTCAAACAGTCCGTCCACCACAAGATCATACAGGTAGAATTCTGTTTTGCAATGTGACATATTTTGACTTGGTGTAAAGCCAACAGTACCAAGGATACATCACTGTTAAAGAAACTCAAAGTGAAAGAAAAACTACACATTAAAATCCCACTCTCAGATACTCCCTCCTGCTGTTAGCAACTGCTCCTACAGTAGTTGCAGACAGAGCCATAAATGACATAACAGGAGGGTACAGTTGGACAGCAGAGCGGGACAGAACATGGCAGCACACAGAGGGGAAAAAAGCTCAGCACTCCCAAAATGCAAACTGTTGTGTTATGAAGTACGGTTACCAAAAATATGCTCAAGTAATGTTTGGGGTGAGGAGAACACCTTTTTTTCAGGCATGTATAAAGTACCACATACCTACAGTAGCTTTTCAAAAAGGTTCCCAAGATGGTGCTGTCCCTTGGCATATCTCCATGCCATGATGACACTGTATCATGACGTCATATACTGCAAATCATGTCATAGCATCACATGACATGGGCCCGGCTACCAGAAGAAAGGGTGGTGAGACAATATATTTAGATAGTCATGCTACCTAATGGCCGACCAGCGCACTATATTAAAAGCGCAAGAATGCCACGGAAACACTTTCATCTAGTAGCCAGCATAGGGCGTCTGTGGGGGTTCAGCCACACAGTGCACCAACATGCAGATGCCAAATACAGATTATTTAGGCAGTATCAGTATTAAGTAATAATAACAACTAAATAAACTAAAAAAAGCCACAGTCAACATAAGAGGCAGACCTGTTTAAAGCACACCGAGTCTTTGAACAGTCTATTGCTTGGAATCAGATGGATCATTTTATTGATATTTAAATCTTCTTGATTTATTAAACCGTTATCTCCCTACATGAAAACATTCATATTAACGTTTTTCTGCATTGGGATGTAGCCGGCCTTCAGTTTAGAAACAGAAGAATAAAGGGGCTTGTTAATAGGCTAATAGCGGAACATTCTTCCTACATTAGCTCCTCTCTTACTTTTTGGGGTTCAGAGTCATTGGGAAAATAGCATTAGGAGATTGGGGTTGACGTGGTGATGGTCAGGGAGAACTTGAATAACCCTTCATACATACTGTAAGTAAATTATAATAGATTGCTGCAACAATACACAGCGCCACCGCCTCCAGTTGTGTAATATGTTTTTAACACAGTAAAAAGATACGCAACATGCCAAATCCATACTTACAAGGTTAAAATTCATTCGAGCTAGTCACTTCCAATAGTGTTTTTAAGTTGAGCAGGCAAAAGTCCCTTGTGCCCTTATTTAGCCGTCCTCATTGCTATCGGCAATCTAAGTAACGGATCTTGCTTTGTGCTTTTGTTATGGGTTTCCCTCTGCTTCTTTTCTGCACTGTACTGGTTCCCCCTTCCTGCCAGCGCAGTGCAGAAAAGACCCGAAACAACAAAAGCACAAATCAAGATCCGTTACTTAGATTGCTGATATCAATTAGGACTGCTAAATAAGTGGTGAAAGGACTTTGCCTACTTGACTTAAAAACATCACTGAAAGTGGCTCGAATGAATTTTAACCTTGCAAGTATTAATTTGGCATGTTGCCTATCTGTTTTACTGTATTAAAAACATATTATACTACTGGAGGCGGTGGCACTGTGTTTTGTTGCAGTAATTTTTAAAGAATGTAGAAGGGCCTTATCAACACTAGCTGCACACGCACTATAGTTGACTTACAGTATGTGACATTGTTTTAAATTGATGGACTAAGTGTGGACTTTTTATATATGCCTACTATATCCCACCATTGGGAATACTTTTATTACAATATCATTGGACTTGATTAAATAAACTTTGGAGCACACTTTTTTTAAAGACTCTAAATTATAATAGATGCCTTGAAAGAGTGTGTGACAATGGTCCTGTTTTCTTGATTATTTAGACTTCGAGGTCCTCTTCCAAGTTTGGAGAATAAAGTTGAGCCTTCATGGTGTTCATACAATTATCTATATCATGAAAGCTCCTCATTGGTTTCTGAAAGGAGAAATTGGCAATAGATTACATTACATTTTTGACAAAGATACTTTACATGAGGGGTTCAGATATTCCATATCACAGACCACTTGATTGGTTTAAGCTTAACATAACAGTTGAACTGCATTGTTTTGTTTTAGGCCCTACATTATACGAGGTATCGCTCCACCAACAACACCCTGCAGCACCGATGTGTGTGACAGCGACTACACAACGAGCCGATGGAAAGCCAATAAATATTATATGGATTTGAACTCTGACTCTGACCCGTACCCACCTCCTCCCACCCCGAGGAGTCAGTACATGTCAGCTGAGGAAAGTTGCCCTCCTTCCCCCACCACAGAACGGAGCTACTTCCACCTCTACCCGCCTCCCCCCTCCCCATGCACAGACTCCTCATGACCCCCACGAAAAGGAACTTCCCTCCCTCATCTGTACATAGTTTTAAATATGAACAAAAGAACAAATATATATATATATTTTATGATTTTAAAGATAAATGGGATCTTTTTTTTTTTTTTTTTCTAAAAAAAGAAATAAAAAAGAAATGTGAATATAAAAGGGTTGGGGAGGGACTGTGAAAAGTTGTACAGTGGAAAAATATTTATAACTTGCTTTTTTAATTTAATGCCCACGTGCCATGTTTCTAATAGAACCTACAAGATCTCTAGGGCGGACAAAAGGCTCTGGGACATATTTTGTAAGTGGTGCGAAGCAGTCAGGTCTCTATGGCCCATTCAGTGTATGGCTGGTAGAGTGCCTTATTGCATAGCAACCATTAGTAAATATAGCCCTTTGCCTTAGTCTTTTTTGTTTATTTGTTTTCCACAAGCCTGTAAGATGTATCATGCAATGTAACGGTTTGGTGATGACAAAAATGCGCACAGGTTGCTAATGCATGTTAATATTATGAATGATTTGATAAATTAAGACTGCCTTTTTTTTTTTGGTTAAGAAAAGATGAAGTAATGACATTTCCGGAAAAAAATGCACCATAAAGAGTTATTTTCCTGTTAAATTAGAGTCCTGTCTCGTAATTTTTTCTCATTGTTGGATCGGGATTCCCCAGAAAAAATTTTTGCGTGTGTGCCGAGCACGCGCATTTTACAGTAAGTGAAACTTCTTTGTATTTTTCAGTTTTGTCGCAGAAATTGTATTTGTTATGGTGATTTTTAAATTAAAAATCACAACACAATTTCTATGATAAAACGCAAAGAAGTTTGACTAAGAACATGCGTGCTCAGCACACATCCTGTTTTAGCTATTTGCACTTCTATATTTATACTAACTTAATTCCTTGTGTGTGTGTCTGTGTGTGTGTGTGTCTCTGTGTGTATCTCTGTCTGTGTGTGTGTGTCTCTTTCTGTGTGTCTCTGTATTTTCCAAAGTGGGGGGGGGGGAAGTGTTGCACCTGCGCGCTGATCTGCCGGCTGCTGCGCATGCACTGGCTGTGGCTAGAGCTTCTGCGCATGCGTTGAGGGGGAGAGCTCTCCCTGTGAATGACCGGCTCTGCGCATGCACCGGCACCACCACTCTCCTCCTCCTGAGCTCATTTGCCGGCCTCAGCGCTTGTGCTGGTTGCCGCGGGCGACCAAACTGTTGGTGAAGTAAGTGTTGTGAGGGCTGCTTCTGCGCATGCGCGGCCCGACGGTCTCATCTGCCAGCACTGACTTCACTTCCATAACACACTTCCGTCTCCTAGAAAGGCAATTTGGTCCCAGCAAAGAAGTTTCACTTCAAAAATGTAAACTATAAAAAATCTTAATATATAAAATTGAAATTTGTGGGGTTGTAGATGTGGTGAATCTGATTGGTCCTCAGCCTCTGGCCAATCAGATTGGTGGCTCTATGACTGCCACTCTCTTCCCCCTCGGCTTCACCTAACTGACACACACACACACACTGTCCTCTTCACCCAGCTCACCTCCCTGCTGGCTCCCCCCCCCCCCCCCACCATCACCCCCCCAGCTCACCTCCCCGCTGGCTCCCCCCAGGGAATCCACCAGGCTCACCCAAGCCCCGGCCAGCAGCAGCATCCCCATCCGCCCCATCACCCTCACGTGCGCCGCCCTGCACCAGCTCCCGGACAGAGGGGAAGCGCGGCGCGGCCCTCCTAAACCAGCCGCCAACTTCACGCTCCTCCCCCCACTCCCAAAGAGGAACAGAGGGGCGGCGCGGCCCTCCTAAACCAGCCGCCAACTCCATGCTCCTCTCCCCTCACTCCCAAAGAGGAACAGAGGGGAAGCGCGGCGCGGCCCTCCTAAACCAGCCGCCAACTCCACGCTCGTCCCCCCTCACTCCCAAAGAGGAACAGAGAGGAAGCGTGGCGCGGCCCTCCTGCCCCAGCCTGCCACTCTTGCCCCCCCCACCAACTTCCCGAGCCCACCTCCTGCCCCAGGCAGATGCCACGGAGATATCAGGGCCAGGAGGGGAACCATCTGCCGCCAGGAACCACCACCCACCCGGTCAAGGTAAGTCGGTCACCCACCCACTCAGTCAACCCACCCACTCAGTCAAAGTCACACACTCAGTCAAAGTCACACACTCAGTCACCCACCCACTCAGTCAAAGTCACCCACCCACTTACCCAGCCAGTCACCCACTCAGTCAAAGTCACCCACTCAGTCACCCACTCAGTCACGGTCCCACCCACCCATTCAGTCACCAACCCACCCACTTAGTCACCCACCCACTCACCCATGCAGTCACCCACCCCCCCACCTACTCAGTCATCAACCCACCCACTCATTCACCAACCCACCCACTCAGTCACCAACCCACCCACTCGGTCACCAACCCACCCACTCGGTCACCAACCCACCCACCCACTCAGTTGCCAACCCACCCACTCAGTCACCCACTCACCAAAACACCCACCCAACCACTCAGTCACCCACCAAACCACCCACCCACTCAGTCACCAACCCACCCACCAAACTCACCAATACCCACCAACCCACTCACCAACCAACCCACTCAGTCACCAACCCACTCAGTCACCCACTCACCAAACCACCCACCCAACCACTCAGTCACCCACCAAACCACCCACCAAACTCAGTCACCAATACCCACTAACCCACTCACCAACCCACCCACTCAGTCACCAACCCACTCAGTCACCCACCCACTCAGTCACCGACCAACCCACCCAGCCACTCAGTCACCGACCCACCCACTCATTCACCGACCCACCCACCAACCCACTCAGTCACCGACTCACCCACCCAGTCACCGACTCACCCACCCAGTCACCAAACTCACCCACCCAGTCACCAAACTCACCCCACCCTGTCACCGAACTCACCCACCCACCCAGTCACCAAACTCACCCCACCCAGTCACCAAACTCACCCCACCCAGTCACCGAACTCACCCCACCCAGTCACCGAACTCACCCACCCACCCAGTCACCGACACACCCCACCCACCCACTCAGTCACCGACCCACTCAGTCACCGAGTCACCCACCCAGTCACCGACACCCACCCAGTCACCGACTCACCCACCCAGTCACCGACTCACCCCACCTAGTCACCAAACTCACCCCACCCAGTCACCAAACTCACCCCACCCAATCACCAAACTCACCCCACCCAGTCACCGCACTCACCCACCCACCCAGTCACCGACAAACCCAACCCACCGACCCACTCAGTCACCGACCCACTCAGTCACCGACTCATCCACCCAGTCACCGACTCACCCAGTCACCAAACTCACCCCACCCAGTCACCGAACTCACCCACCCACCCACCCAGTCACGACACACCAAACCCACCCACTCAGTCACCGACTCACCCACCCAGTCACCGACTCACCCACCCAGTCACCAACTCACCCCACCCAGTCACCAAACTCACCCCACCTAGTCACCGACCCACCCACCCAGTCAAAGTCACCGACCCACCCAGTCAGTCACCCACCCAGTCACTAACCCACCCAGTCAGTCACTCACCCATCCAGTCAGTCACTCACCCACCCAGTCAGTCACTCACCCAGTCAGTCAGTCAACCCAGTCACTCACACACTGACCGACTGACACACACACACTGACCGACTGACACACACTGACCGACTGATGCACACACACTGACCGACCGACACACACACACTGACCGACCGACACACACACACTGACCGACCGACACACACACACTGACCGACCGACACACACACACTGACTGACCGACACACACACACACACTGACTGACACACACACACACACTGGCACACACACACACTGACACACACACACACACACTGACTGACACACACACACACACACACACACGCTGACTGACACACACACACACACGCTGACTGACACACACACACACACACACTGACTGACACACACACACACACACACTGACTGGCACACACACACTGACTGACACACACACACACACTGACCGACACACACACACTGACTGACTGACACACACACTGACTGACACACTTCCCATCTCAGTCACCTCAGCTGACAAATACACAGGGGGAATCACAGCTGGCAACGGGGAGGGGGGGAAATCAGAGATTTGAACTGGGGGGGGGGGACCAGAGCTGTGAACAGGGGGGGTAACGGAGCTGTGAAGGGGGGGGGGCGTATTGCTGTGAATGATGGAGAAAGAGAGGGGGGAGACAGTGGAAGGGAGAGAGAGAGAGGGGGAGCCAGAACATTAAATCCCGGGTAGCGCCGGGTATATCAGCTAGTAAGAAATAAAAAGGGAAATGGGAAAACTTGCAATAGCTAGGAAGTATTAGGAATAGAGCCACCGTCCACATGCACCTTGAGCTCCTTGTACTACTGAACTAGCCCAACTTACATCCCGCGGTTGGGGTTTGCTGGAGGAAAAGGTCACTGACCGCAGGGAAAGCGGCCCCAGCATTAAATGAAGCAGCCATGGCTGATGTTTTTCCAGAGCTGCTGGAAATGTATATTTTTCCTGTGGATCCGGTTAAGTTGCTTTGATTCAGTGATTTCCAGCAGGGTGGTTTGGGAACCGCTAGGTGTTCGTGACATGTCTCCATAGGGTTCCCCCCCGCCAAAAAAAATATATCAAATGGTGTTTCCCACACAGTATATTAGGTTCCTGAGCTGTGTAGGCACTGTGCACTTAGTAAGACTTCAAACTGCACCTTGGCATGCGTGGTATAGATGCCAATTACAACAGATCTTCCAAAGTCACTCCCCACAATGCTTTGCATGCACAGCTGCAAGGCATTGTGAGTTGTGACTTTGGAAGCTCCCTCAGTAATTGGCAACTATACCACTCATTGAGATGCAGTTTGAGGCCTTATTAAGTGTATGTACACTCCACGTGCTCAGAACACTACAGGCATACCCCGCATTAACGTACGCAATGGGACCGGAGCATGTATGTAAAGCGAAAATGTACTTAAAGTGAAGCACTACCTTTTCCCCGCTTATCGATGCATGAACTGTACGGCAATCTTCATATACGTGCATAACTGATGTAAATACTACATTTGTAACAGGCTCTATAGTCTCCCCGCTTACGCACAGCTTCAGTACAGGTAGGGAGCCGGTATTGGTGTTCAGGACGTGCTGACAGGCGCATGCGTGAGCTGCTGTTTTCCTATTGAGCGATATGTACTTACTCGCGAGTGTACTTAAAGTGAGTGTCCTTAAACCGGGGTATGCCTGTATACTGCCCGGGATCGGTCAAACAGTTTTGTTAGCAATAATAGGCAAAACGATTGATAAATTAGGGGTTCACAGAACAAATATTTACTGGCTGTGGGTGAACAATGTGAAAAAAATGTTACTTTAGCACTTGTTGCAGAAAGCTAAAAAGAAGAGCATATTTAAATATCTGTACATTCTCGAGTCTATCACTGCTTCAATAGCTTGGATGGCTTTCTGTGGCCATCAGTTAGACACTCTAAAATAGGTCTCCCCGGTCACCCAAATCCAAAAGCACAAGTACATAGTTGTGTATTCCATAGCCTTCTGTTGAAACGCTAGATGAGTGCTGTGGCCTTAAACGCATTCAGAAATACATCTTTCAAAGAGGGAGGCATTCAAATATCATTCCTTTTGCTCACAGAATTAGACAGCACTAAAGGAATCGGAATCAACTGATGGTCACATTTCGTATCAGAACCTCTGCTTTTAAAACGATTTGAATTTCAGTTTTCCTTGTGATTTGCTTTGCTTTAGACTAGATAGAAAGCACAGGAGTAAAATACTTACCAAATCCCATGCTTGTTTTAAACTGCAATCATGTAGTTGGATTAAAGACGGTAATTTTCATTAGTGACTTTGTTCCCATGCCATACAGACCTTAAAACCCATTAAACACGTCACAGTTAAGACAGACAGAACATCAAGACGGCCTCTCATTCCCAGAGCTTTTTCCACGTCATGTGTATATGCTTTGTCATTTGCTAGTTCAAGCACATTAAGCAGGCTACATTGTAAGGTAAGGTAAAGTACATAACGTGACCAATATTGTCAAATCTGAACCTGCTTGCTGGATGTCCAGATAGTCAAGTTTCCAGGCCCAGCACGTGGCAGAAGTTACAGATTCAGAACTGATGTAACGTGACTGATTTACTGAGAATGCGGGTCGGTAGGATCTGAGGAACTAGAAAGTGGCTCCTGAGCCTTTATATTTGATTACTGTTACTGGCTCATGTTAAAAGAATATAATTTTCCCACCCTCTTCTTTCTTACTTTTCTCTCTACTATCCTTAGATCTCGTTAAGAGAGAAATGACTGGAAGGGGCTGCTTCCCTAATAGGCAATAAAGGGGAAAAAAAAAAAAAAAAGAAAAGTTTTGTAAGATATAACGCTCATAAATTAAAAAGTAAGAAATGAAGACATCAAAAGACAATAGATGTTGTATTGGAATGTTTATTAAGGATTCGTGCTGTAAAGATTGAAGGTGTTTCAGTTATTTGTTAAAAACTGTTATAAGATGTCATTCTTTCAAAAAACAATAAAAAAATTGAAACAAAAAAAAAAGAATATAATTTTACTCAACAGTTGAAAAAATGTCATTTTGAACTGTTCGTATGGACAGTGTAACCACTTACTCATTGCTGTGGGGTGAACAGACACTATTGAAAACCCATTGTGATTAGTACCGTATTTCCGGTAATCTCCAGTTCCCCTTTTCCTTTCTCTGACCATCATCTCATCTCATTTTCTCTCTCACTTCTCCCCTTCTCCATCTCCATCTATCCCTCATCTCTGCAGAGACCTGCAATCTATTAACCTACCAGCTTTTGATTCCACTTTACGCTCCTTCCTCTCCTCTCTCAGCTCTGCTGCAGACTCTGACAACCTGATCAGGAACTACAACTCTGCCCTATCCTCCTCTCTTGATCTACATGCCCTGCTTTTTCTCTCTGTTGTTCTCGTCCTTCTAACCCCAGACCCTGGCTAAATTTCTACATGCGCATGTTGCTTTCCTACACTCGTTCCTCTGAATGCCTCTGGAGGAAATCTCACACTCGCAGACTTCCTTCACTACAAATCTATGCTATCCTGTTTCAACTCTGCTCTCTCTCAGGCTAAATAAACATTATTTTCTTCACTAATCAACACGCTCAACTCTAACCCATGCCGACTCTTCTCTGACTCCCTACTCAGGCCACCCTCTGCTGCCTGTTTTTCTTCCTCCATCTCACCTCAGGACTTTGCTGACTATTTCAAGGAAAAGGTGGAATCCATACTGTACGTCAGGACATTCCATCTGTATCGTCCTCCCATCCTACACCTCTTCCTAACTCTCCTCCCGCCTTCCTCAATTCTTTTTCTGCTGTCACAGAGGAGGATGTATCGTTGCTGATCTCTTCTCCATCTACAACCTGCCCTCTTGACCCCATTCCCTCCCATCTTCTAAATCCTCTTGCTCCTTAAATAATCCCTTTGCTCACCCACATTTTTAACTCCTCTCTCTACTCTGGTACCTTTCCCTCCTTCTTCAAACATGCTACAGCTATACCATTATTAAAAACATTGCTTGACCCTACCTGTCTTTCTAACTATTGTCCTGCCTCCTTTCTGCCTTTTGCCTCCAAACCCCTTCAACATCGTGTATTCTCTCGCTTGCTCCATTTTCTCACCACCTATACTCTCCTAAAGCCCTCACTAAAATAACTAATGACCTCCATGCTGCCAAAGACAGAGGTCATTACACTCTTCTCATATTACTTGACCTCTGCAGTATTTGATACTGTGGACCACCCTATTCTCCTTCACATTCTTAATACTCTTGGTATTAACAAAGCTCTTTCCTGGATCTCCTCTTACCTCTCCCATCGTACTTTCAGTGTCCCTTTTGTTAACACTTCCTCTATCAATCTCTCTGTGGAGGTACCCCGTGGCTCTGCCCTGGGACCTCTTCTCTTTGCACACTCTAGGTGACATAATCACATCTCTTGGGTTCAAATATAACCTCTATGCTGATGACATACAAATTTACTTTTCAACCCCTGACCTACACCTGCTGTACAGACCAAAGTTTCTGAATGTTTCTCTGCTACAGTGGCGGCCACCTTTAGTCTCCTGCGGCCGCCACCGTGGGATTTTTAAATGTGCGGGCAGACGCGGGCTTTTTTTCTTTAGTTTCGGCGCCGCGGGCGCTTTCAATGTTCAGCGCCATTACCTCTGAACGGGAGATGCGGCTGGCGCGCGGCCAGGAGATGCGGCTGGCGCGCGGCCAGGAGATGCGGCTGGCGCGCGGCCAGGAGATGCGGCTGGCGCGCGGCCAAGTTCGGCTGAAAAAGCAAACATCCCCGTATTAATACGGTGATGTTGGAGGTTTAAGGGGGCCGTGACAGTATATCATCCTGGTTGGCCCTCCACCGACTTAAACTTAACAAGTCAAAAACAGAACTCCTCATATTTCCTCCGAAACCTGGTCCTACTACTTACTACCTCCTTCCACATTACTGTTGGAAGTACTATCATCCACCCAGTAGCATAAGCATGCTGCCTACAGGTCACACTCGACTCTTCTCTCACATTCTCTTCTCACATTCAAAAGATAGCTAAATCCTGTCATTTTGTCCTCTGTAATATTACAAAAATACAGCCTTTCTTCTGTTGCTCAACTGCTAAAACTCTGACTCAGGCCCCCATTCTCTCCTGTCTCGACTACTGTAACCTCCTGCTGTCTGGCCTTCCTGCCTCTCACCTGTCTCCCCTACAATCTATCCTAAATGCAGCTGCCAGAATCACTCTACCCTTTCCTAAATCTCTCTTGATGTCTCGCCTGGTGAAACCCCTCTCCTGGCTTCCTATCAAATCCCGTATCACACTCAATTCTCCTCCTCACTTTTATAGCTTTACACTCTTCTGCCCCTCCTTACATCTCAGCCCTAATTTCTCACTATACACCATCCCGACTTGTGCATTCTGCTCAACGATGTCGTCTATCTACTCCTTCTCTCTACCATCTCTGGAATGCACTTACCCCTCAATATCCGACTAGCACCCTCTCTATCTACCTTTAAGACCCACCTTAAAACACACTGGCTTAAAGAAGCATGAGTTGCTACGTGGCTGATACTTTACACCTCTTACATTGACCTTGGCCCCTTGCAGACGCACTTACCAGAATACCCTCCTACTGTCTCTGCACATTCCTCCTATTTACCAATTAGATTATAAGCTCTTTGGGGGCAGGGACTCCTTTTAATAAAGGTCACTTTTATGTCTGAATGCACTTCTTCCCATTATGTGTTTGTGACGGTAGGGGCTAGCCAGCCGTCATAATAAAGGTGAAGCCAGGCTAGCTACCCCTAAAACCGTGGTTCCCCGGCCACTTATCAGCACCAATGTGTGTGTTTTGACCTCTTATGTGTTATTGGTAGAAAACTGGGACTTCGGAAACGGGACCCTAATGCCATTGTGGCAATTATTTATTCATTCATAGACTTTGTTCTATCTGTTTGGGGTTATCACTGGCTGTGATTATTGAGTGAGTTGTTGCTCAGGCCGTCCTGAGTCTTCACTGGACTGCAACCCAAATTGCTTATATACCCCCCTCCTCCCCTTTCAATGCTCAGTGTTTGCTGTATACCCTCCTTTTTTTCTGGATCATTGCTGGACTGAATATATAGTACATCAGAGGGAACACTGTCACCAGATCTACATATATAAAACGGGCTCACCTGTACCTATCCTTCACTACTTCCAAACCATACAATATACAGTATGGACATGACATTGTGATCAGTGATGCTGGGATTCTGATTCAGCTGTGCAGCACTAGCTTGGGATTTTTTAGTCTCTTGACTTTTCAATGTATCAAAATAGAATGCTGTGGGACTGGGTTTTGAGCTTGCTAAGGATATGTATGTCTACCTTTAATAATTAGGCAAGGGCCTGGAGAAGTGGAACTTTTTAAAGGATCTTGGCACCCATTTTTAACATGCAGAGCTGCTCCCCGCGTTGTGGAAAAGATCAGCTCCATGCAAATGAATAGGACAAATGGGACAGGGAAAACTGTTCATGTCATATTGAAGAGGGGCTTTAGAAGCTCATATGTATGCACATAACTGTGTGTAAGTATGAGCTTCTAGAGCTCCAAATTCTATGTATGTTGACAGTATAAGGTACTTGCATTTTTCACTTTAGCCACTAGATGGCACACGAAACAATAAAACAGCCCCAGCATTTTTATTCAATGCAGTGATCAAAATGTGATGATACTAGGAGGCATAAAGTGCTAATACCGGTACTTTTTATTTTCAAATCCAGAGTGTCATTACTATTTTATTTGAAAACTTGGAGCCCCATTGCTTTTCTGATTTGGATACTTAGATCACCTTAACTTTTTGTTTATGAGCACTATGTTTTTATTTACAAATTCAAAGTAATACTTTTTTATTTATACACCCAGAGGTTGTCTCCCAGGAGAATGACTGATATGGGCCTGAAGAGCTTCCAGTTCAGAATAAGACCTGGTTCATGAAATGTATCCACAAAGTTTCCCTTATAATGATAGCGGAAAAGGTAGATTTAGGTTTAAGATTTGATTGCGTAAACCTGTCCTTTTCCCCTATTGTGTTCCTTTGTCTATTCTCCTGGGGATACCCTAAACTTTGTTTGTGGAAATATCTCTTTAATGTCAACTTGTGCAAAAACTTTCTGGCATCAACAAATAACTTAAATGTATTGGGTTTCAATGAGGGTGCAAAATGTAAACCCTTATTGAATACTGCAATTTGATCTACTGAAAAAGTGGTGTCACTTAAATTGAAAATACCAGTGGGTGCAATGTCTGTCTCTTCTTGTGCATGCTTCCCACTTCCCCCTCTTGTGCCTCTTCACTGTCTCTTTTCCACCTCAGCGGGGATGCTACCTGTGACACATCTCTCAAGGGGGAAAAGCGGTTTTTGTGGAACAACTTTTCCTTTAAATCTTTCTCGCAAGAGTTTAGTCTCTGGTCTATTATCTCTCCTGTCCGTAAAAACGCAGATGATTCGGATTCCTTTCTACCCAAATCGTATTTATAATTTTCCCCATGATAGTATGTTTTGGGAACTCAAATCTAGCATTTGTTTCCTTTGGACCTCCAAAATCTTTATTTTCTTCCCACCTTCACTGAGAAGCTAAATCAGGTCTTGGTGTCTAGCTAGGATATTTAAAATGTTTTTTTCTAGGTTTAAAATATCTTTCTTGTTCTCTGTCTTTCCTTCCATACCTATAATTCTGCTGATATCTATACCTAGAATTCTGATATTGGCCATAATCTGAAAAGGTAGTTAGTGATTAATGCGCTCGAGCGCTAGATCCATATCATTCAGATAATGCAAATAGATATACAGGATTGGGGCAAGTGAGAGTGATGAAGATGTAAAGTCCTCTGTGGGGCCAAATGACCCCTGAAGATAAGGCTGTTGGCAAAGCCCCTATATATTCCTCATAGGGATGGTCCCTTGACTCACAATGTAACACAATGATCAGAATAAAATCAAAGATACTCACATATTGCCCCAATCTGAATGTCCTGAGTGGCGTGCAGCCGAGTAGAAATGCTGGTACAATGTTTGAGAAAGGAAAACTGGCGCACAGCCAAAGGAGTGGGTCACCAAGAAATAGCTGAAAAATAATCCTTTATTGATCCATAAAACAAGCGGAGGTTAGCACCCTCCGAAGCGTTTCATGTACAGAAGTACACTTTATCAAGGAGTACACATATAGCCTCTAAGAGGTCCTAAAATACCCTGTCTGTTGCTCAATTTCGCACCAAAACCGGCGGTGCGCATGCGTCTCAAAGGAGCATCATAATCTCTATGTGGCTGCCCCCCTTCCACCCAAAGCGCGATGCAGCAAGGAGCCGAATGAAGGCATGCCTATAGTACCCACCCCTTGGAGAGTATCGGACCGCGCACCTCTAAGTGCGCTAGGCCTATGATGCACCGGGGGCTAGATAGTATTATTTCAAGCACTGGACTGTGCCTGGTCTTGATAGTGATCTGAAAACTTTCACCAAGAAACCACCTAAATTTGTGTTTCGTAGGGCAAAAACCCAGGGACATTATTTATCACCCAGTCTGTTATACTCAGACAAGAAGAAAAACACTCAGTTCAAATTGAGAGGTTTTAAACCTTGTGGCAATTGTAACCTGTGCCGCTATGCAACCCCATTAAAACCGGTAAAAAACATATATACCAAAACCACACATAAGATTGAGACTCTGATTACATGCAGTTCTAACTATGTCATTTATATCCTTAAATGTGGTTTTGGAGCCAAATATATCGGTAGAACCATTCGTCCACTTAAACAAAGGATAGCTGAAGATTTAAGAACTATCAAACAAAAGGATGTCAAGACATTTCTCCGCATGTCCCTCTGGCAGTGTTGACACATTTACATTCAGTGCCCTTTCTCACCTGCCAGGGGTGGCAATAGAGAAACACTTTTAAATCGCAGAGAGATGTTTTGGATGTATACCCTGGGTACTCTTGCACCATTGGGGATGAATGTGGACTGGGAATTGAAACTGGGAATTGAAACATTTCCTCACTTAGTGCCCAGTCCGCATTCATTCTCTATTAGGTGTTAAGCCTTTATGTATTGGTTGCATATATATGTAGCCCTCTTTTCTACGCTCTAGAGTGACTACTGGTACTGTACACACCTGTTGGCTCAGGGAGATCTGGGCCTCCGCTAACTGGGAGCCTGGGGTAATAGTAATAGTATTGGCAGCGCCTCCACTTTCCCGGGATCCCCAATGAGTGAGATTCCCCTAGGCAAGAACAATAGCAACACACATCAGATTGTAACTGTTTACTACTAAGCATTGATAGAACCTTATCTTATAGGTATAGCAATAACACATATAACACATGATATATCATTAACCGACGTCTTGCAATATAACACCTGTGGCTCGGCCACTCTCATAAGGAGAAATGTCACTGTCCCGTCACCGCGTGCCCCCACACTGTGTCCATATAACTAAAGATATGTATATAGGCTCAGTCCTTTGGTCACTCCACCTAGTGTCCCCAAAGAGTGTTCCCTAAGGCGTGATCAGCGCCTGTTGACGGGGTTGGTGCACTTAGTAAATACATTCCGATCACTGGGGTGACCGGCAACAACTTCAAAAAGGATCCGCCGATCCAGCACAGTCTCTCACGAGTAGTTGATGATGCACAGCAGCCTGGGCCCAAACGACTGTCACCAACCGCAGCTCCGCAACACTGTGTCCCTATCTGACTAGGCAGTAAAGGTTAGATGTCGCTACCAATATAGGGTGTCCCTGCAGCACGACAAGCTATGGTGACTCAGGGAATACACTGGGGCCTGAGGGGAAATCTGGCCTACGCAGGTGGGTCACTGACCCCCTGCTCACACACACTACCTCTCCCCTTGCTCCTCCGGTGCCCTCTGGCAAGCGTGGTCTCTTCCCCACGCTTCCCTTTCCTGCCTCTAGCAATTTCTGCACTCCTATTCGCTCCCTGGCGTCAGGTGACTTCGCTGAGGCTCCTGGGGGTGGTAGTTTACTTGCTGAGCCTCTTTTGATTGGCCGCCCGTTCGCGCACTTTGCACTGCGCATGCGCGAACTCTCCGCTCTGACTGTCACTCTTGACTATTGCGCAACAACATGGCGGCGCCCTGTGCTGCCGGGCCGATGCGGAACCTTCCAAACACTCCCTCCAGAGACAAGCTGCAGCGAAGGTAGAAGCAACTGACACATCCCTACATTATCCCCCTCGTAGAATCCAACGTCCATGCTTGGGAACGTAACTATACACCATTTACACAATAAAAATGCATACTTGCGAAATACATCTTATCACTATATACTCTACATGAGGTTATACATTTCACTGAACATTCCAATTACAGATCTCACTTTATGGCGAGCCCACTGCTGAGCCTCATAATGGGGTGCCCCAAATTGATCGTACGCCATCCTCATGGGAGGTTGACTAGTTCTTTGGCTTCTGCGCAGGTGCCATTCTGTTACTCCCTCTGGAGAGTAACAATTCTCACTTGGCAATTCAAACTCTGCCCTTGAGGGGCTCAATATTTCTACACAGTCTCTTTGGGGCACAAAGCATGGGCTCTGTGGATCTAGTGGCTGGCTCATTGGAGTCAGCATATCTATCATTGGACCAAGGGGCCCTTTACCCGTAGCTCCTTCGGGAGATGCCTCCGCGGTCGGAAGGCCCCTTTGAGAGGTTCCCTCCATAAGATCCTCAGAGGTGACGTTTACTACAGTCTCTGGGCCATCCTCTGTATTAACTAACTCTCTATCGAGCGACACAGTGGGTATTTCCAATTCATTGTCCCCTACTTGAGGTATGGGAAGGAGATGGTTTCTATGCCATACCTTTACCTGGCCTTTGGAGTCCTTGATGCAGTATACCGGGAGGCCAGGCATCTGTGATTCCACTTCATACACACCATCTCTCCAACGGTCGGCCAGTTTGTGCTTTCCAGGAATACCCAAATTGCGAAGGAGAACCGCGTCCCCTGGGCGGATTTCTTTATGTCGCACTTTGTGATCATAACACCTTTTATTACTTGCATTCAATTGCACTGCTGCCTTCTCGGCCAGTTTGTATGCCTGCTGTAAGCTGTCTTGTAATATCTGCACATATCGAAAGTGCATCCTATTGGCTACCCCATCGATAGATATCCGCAGTCGTACATCCACTGGCAACCGAGCTTCTTGTCCAAACATCAGGAAGTACGCAGTATAACCTGTAGACTCATGTCGAGTACAGTTGTAAGCATGCACTAACGTCTCTACGTGCTTACTCCACTCCGTCTTCTGTGGGCCCTTCAGGGTGCCCAACATGTCGAGTAGAGTTCGATTGAAAAGTTCGGGCATAGCGTCCCCTTCCGGATGGTACGGGGTCGTTCCTGACTTGGTGATGTTCAGCAACTTCAGCAGTTCTCGAATGAGGTTACTCTCGAAGTCCCTGCCTTGATCAGAATGCAATCGATTCGGCAGTCCATAATGAATGAAGTTTTTCTCCCACAGCACTTTAGCCACTGTCACCGCCCATTGGCCCTTGGTAGGAAAAGCTTGAGCATATCTTGTATAGTGGTCTGTAATCACCAGTACATTCCCGATACCCTGGGTGTCGGGTTAGATGCACAAGAAATCCATACACACCAGATCCATGGGGCCTTAGCCTTTCAAATGGGCCATGGGGGCCGCTCGGGTGGGGAGTATCTTCCACTGTATACAACGAGTGCACTGCCTACAATGTATCTCTACAGATTCTCTCATTTTAGGCCAATAGAATCGATCACGAAGTAGACCGAACGTTTTGTCAATGCCAAGATGACTATGGTCGTCGTGTAATGCCCGGAGTACCATGTTTTGTAGAATCTTGAGCAGGAATAACTGCCACCTTTCAGGGTGATTGTGGTATGGTATGACCCGATACAATAGACAGTTGTCCAGTTCAAATTTTCTGAGCTCCTTCATTAATAGGGCCACCAGATCTCTGGGAGCTCGTCTAAGTAGGGAGGGGTTCTCTTGTTGCAAGGCTTGACGAACTAGTTCAACCACTGGATCTTCAATCTGATATTGCACCAATTCCTTCCAGGCAATAATCTTATCTTCAGTGATATTCATCCCAGCCGGATGTCGGTATGCCCTGGGAACTGCTCTGGACTGACACCCTAGTGAATCTGCTATTCTTAACTCAGAGAACGCTACTCGATCGTCAACCACGGCAGCTAGAGAACACAGCGCACGTATACCAGGCCCCGGGATTTCTTCCCACACTTCCTTGTCGGTAGTAGGGTGGAGCCCCGGTCTTCGAGACAGAGCGTCTGCCCCTATGTTGGTAGGCCCTGGTTTGTACTTGAGATTGAATCGATAGTTTGCCAGTGCCGCTAGCCAACGGTGGACTGTCGCATCCAGTTTAGCCGAAGTATTGATGTATGTCATCGGGTTATTATCCGTCCTGACCTCAAACTGCACGCCATACAGGTAGTCATGTAACTTATCCACGATAGCCCACTTGAGGGCTAAGAACTCCAATTTGTGGACTGGGTAGTTCTGTTCGCTTGGGGTCAAACTTTGACTAGCATACGCCACCGGTTGGAGTCCAGTGTCATGTTTCTGATGCAACACCGCCCCCAAGCCGTTAAAGCTCGCATCCACATGCAGGACGTATTCTCGGTCAGGATCTGCATACGCCAACACCGGGGCTTGGGTTAGATTGGTCTTCAAGGCAAGGAACGCCTGTTCGCATGCACGGGTTCACTTGTCCCCAAATGGTGCTTGAGCTGAGGTGGCTTTCCTCCCGGTGTCTTCGGGGTAAAATTTTTAGAAGATTGTTAAGCACTTTGGCTTTACTCGAGTAGCCCTCCACGAATCTTCGATAGTATCCGCAGAACCCCAAAAATGACCTAAATTCCTGGACGTTATTGGGTCTCGGCCAATTCACCACAGCCTCTATCTTTCCAGGATCCGTAGATATCCCTTCCGCCGACACAATATGGCCCACATAAGTCACGGATGCGTGGCAGAACCGGCATTTGTCCATGGACAGCTTAAGTCCCTCGTTGCTGAGTCAATCCAGCACCGTCAACAGCCGGTCCTCATGCTCCTCCATCGTCTTCCCGAACACTATGATGTCGTCCAGGTACACCAGGCATTCCCAAATGGTCTTTTCCATCAGATGCTGGAAAGTGGCTGACACCCCGCATATCCCTTGAGGCATACGCGTGAACTGATAGAATCCTAGCGCGCAGATGAAAGCTGTTTTCTCTTGATCGTCCGAATCCATGGGCACCTGGTAGTACCCAGACCTCAAGTCCAGCACGCTGAACCACTTATTCCTGGATAGCGCATTCAGGAGGTCCTCAATTCGCGGAAGGGTATACTGATCGGGTACAGTACGATTGTTCAAGGTCCTATAGTCCACGCATAGGCGTACGGTCCCATTCTTCTTGCGCACTACTACAATAGGTGAGGCATATGGACTGCGTGATCCTTGGAAGATACCGGCCTCCTCCATTTCGTTTAATAGCCTCCTCACATCTTCCACATCTCAGGGTGCGATGCGTCGAGACCACTCGCGGAACGGCGTCGTGTCGCTCAGTCGGATGGTATGGCGGGCACTGCGACTGCACCCCACATCCATATCGCTTGTAGAAAACACTTCCCATCGGGTTTCCAGCTTGGTCTGCAGTCTTCTCTTCCAATCCTCCGGCAAAGGTGAATATCCAAAATCAAACGCCAACTTCGGGGTCGCCGCATGAACGGTGGCGACCGGGCGTCTACCTTCTGCTTTTCCCTCAGGGGTCACCAGATAGATTCGTCCCAGCTGCTGCCTGTGGTCAATGGGCATGGGGTAAAGGGAAAGGTTTCTCACGTATACCCGAGTTCGGTGCGGAATTTTACACGCCCACTTCTTTACTGAGGCCAACACCTTGTAGCCGAAATGCTGGTCATCAAGTACTGTACTTTCCAAAGAGAATAGTCGATCCTCCTGACGTCTCGCAGGGTAGTGACACGCTGCGGTCATCATTCTTCCTTCTCCTGGAGGAATCTCTGTCAGTCCACGCTCCATATTATACAGCATCCCATGCTCTTCTTCGGCCGTGATCCTGCCGCAGGCCTCTTGTAACACTGGGCATGCAGCTAGAGCCAGCAACTGTAGCTCACCCACTTCCTGCAAGTACAAACGGATCACGGCTTGTACAATGTCCGTATTGGTCCCCATGATTATAGGGGCGCTGGGATGGTCCTGAGGTTCCAGGCACACTAGCGCTACCACCTCCATGGGGTGATGCTTTCCGGTATTCAACTGGGGAATGTCCAGGTGCACTCTCACCACTCCATCAATAGGTTAGTCTTCATGGCTTAGCCCTCTCAACCTCAGGGAGTCTGCGGACAGTAGAGGCAGCCGATGCAGATGCTGATCATAGAAAGGTCGATACACTATGGTTACTTGGGACCCAGTATCCAGTAGGGCTGATGCATAGATACCTTCAATAACAACCTTGACGATAGCGCCGGCCCAATGCGGCTACTCATCGGGGATGGGCCCGGCGCTTCACTGGCTTGAGGAGTACACAGCATGGACTTGGCTGGTCGGGTCGCCGTTCTGCGTTTGCCAGGGCAGTGCGACAAGATATGACCCATCCTGCCACAGCCGTAGCACTGGATGGTACATCATAAGGGGCTACTCCGGAAGGCTGGAGAAGATCGCTTCGAGGTGGGGCTTCCACGGGCAGCCTCGGGTTCCTCAGGCTCTTCTTTGTCTGGGATGCCGTCCCCAGCTTTGGCCTCGGATTTCTTGGCCTCCTTGGAGGACAACCCCGTCTTCTTGGCCGCGGTCAAGTCTCGCCCCAGCAACACAATCTCATGTGCCTGTACTCAGTCCTTCAGGTCATCAAACGACAGGGCTTGTCCCGGCACCAAGCACCCGCTGACTCTCACGGACACTGGATGTAGTGGAAGAAGTCCCCTCAGCAGTTGCGTGGTTCACAGTCCATCCGCATCTGCCTTTTGTACTACCTTCCTCCTCACCAGGGTACAGAGATCCAAGTGTAGACGCCTAAGAAAATCAGACACCATTCCCCCCTCTTTCTGGGTCAGGGCATGGAACTTGGCCATCAGTGCTAATGCATCACCGGAATCCCATAGGCTTTGGTGAGGGCATGAATGATGCCATGCGTGTCTGCATCAGGGTGGTCATCCCGGTAACAATGCACCATGTGGGAAGCTGGCGGTCGCAGGCATTCGATTATGCGCTGCCTCCATACGGCATCAGTGCAGGACCATTCAGGAAGTACCTGTTTAGCATGATCCAGCCATTCTTCAAAGCCGACCTCTCCCAGGGGGGTGGGCTTGTCCCCAGAAAATGCCTTGAGCTTCCGGTACTGATGCGACTGGTTGGATTGATGTATGGCCTCTGCTAGCACAGGGAGGGACACATTATTAGGCGTGATATTCCCGGCAGGGGCATATGCATCCAGTCTAGACATACTGCTTCTACTTAGCGAGGGCCGAATGGTGGAAGGGGTGAAAGATACGCCTAGGCCCATTGCGGCGGGCCACCAGGGGTTCAGGCTGCTCTCAGGGGTACTGAAGGGATTGGCCGTTGCAGTGCCTGACGGGCCAGGGTACTCCTTCTGTGGCGTGGACGTAGCCAAGGGTTCGGCTACACCCACCTGTACTAGCGAGCAATGGATGCCCGGAGCTTCAGGCAGGATTAGTATAGAGGGGATGGCTTCTGGGCATATGTCCCGTTCTGTAGCGAATAGTACTTTACGCCAGGTGTGCTCCCTATCATAATTATGATCTACCACTAGGGCTGTGGCCAGGAAAGGAAGTTTCCTTACTTGATCAGCCACAGTGCCCAGGGAGGTGGCGGCAGGGACATTTCCTATGGCAATGGCAATGGCCAGTGGGACCTGGTGTCGTTGGGCCCACTTAGGCACCTCGGTCTGCGAGGGCACAAACATGGTGGAATTTAGGGAAACAATTGAGAAGAAAATAATTAGGGCACCCCAGGTCTGAGATCTCAGCAGCGCCTCCAAATGTAGCCCTCTTTCCTATGCTCTATAGTGACTACTGGTACTGTGCACACCTGTTGGCTTAGGGAGATCTGGGCCTCCGCTAACTGGGAGCCTGGGGTAATAGTAATAGTGTTGGCAGCGCCTCCACTTACCCAGGATCCCAATGAGTGAGATTCCCCTAGGCAAGAACAATAGCAACACACATCAGATTGTAACTGTTAACTACTAAGCATTGATAGAACCTTATCTTATAGGTATAGCAATAACACACATAACACATGATATATCATTAACCGATGACTTGCAATATAACATCTCATAAGGAGAAATGTCACTGTCCCGTCACCGCGTGCCCCCACACCGTGTCCATATAACTAAAGATATGTATATAGGCTCAGTCCTTTGGTCACTCCACCTAGTGTCCCCAAAGAGTGTTTGCTAAGGCATGATCAGCGCCTGTTGACCGGGGTTGGTGCACTTAGTAAATACCTTCCGATCATTGGGGTGACCGGCAACAACTTCAAAAAGTATCCGCCGATCCAGCGCAGTCTCTTGCGAGTAGTGGATGATGCACAGCAGCCTGGGCCCAAACGACTGTCACCAACCGCAGCTCCGCAACACTGTGTCCCTATCTGACTAGGCAGCAAAGGTTAGATGTCGCTACCAAAATAGGGTGTCCCTGCAGCACCACAAGCTATGGTGACTCAGGGAATACACTGGGGCCGGAGGGAAAATCTGGCCTACGCAGGCGGGTCACTGACCCCCTGCTCACACACACTACCTCTCTCCTTGCTCCTCCGGTGCCCTCTGGCTAGCTTGGTCTCTCCCCCACGCTTCCCTTTCCTGCCTCTAGCAATTCCTGCACTCCTATTCGCTCCCTGGCATCAGGTGACTTCGCTGAGGCTCCTGGGGGTTGTAGTTTACTTGCTGAGCCTCTTTTGATTGGCCGCCCGTTCGCGCACTTTGCACTGCGCATGCGCGAACTCTCTCCGCTCTGACAGTCACTCCTGACTATTGCGCAACAACATGGAGGCGCCCTGTGCTGCCGGGCCGATGTGGAACCTTCCAAACACTCCCTCCAGAGACACGCTGCAGCGAAGGTAGAAGCAACTGACACATCCCTACATATATTTTTATCAACGTTTCTTTAATGTGATTTTTCATGTTATTTCCTTTTGAGATCCTCTCTTCATGAAGTTTCCCCTGTTGAGATTCTAACTACAACATAATCTACTTGTAACGGGTATTCCCCCACCCAATCACATATAGAGTGTATGTGAGAGGGAACCTATATGTTACCAGGTGTGGTGCAGTATACCTGTCAGGCTCACAGGAGGTCTGAGCCTCCGCTAGTGAGAGCCTGGGGTGAATCCTCTGGAACGTTTCTTGTCAGCGCCTGCACCTATGTGAGCTTTTAGGAGTGTAGAGTGGCCCTCACATAGGAACATCCATAAAGTAACCAGCCCACACCAAAGGTTATGGCTAAAAGGGTTTACTATATGGCAAATAACACAACACAACATACTTCAACAATATGACATTGACAGTGTCCCTCTATAACACTAATAGGCACAACTACCAGGTCACCACGCAGGTCTTTGTACCCCACACATTATATCAATAGTCCCAAATGTCCCACAATACCCAAAGTGAGTGACTGTTGGTAAAGTTGGTGCACTTGATGACGGACTGTACCTGCCCAGTGCTCCAGCACCTGAGGCTGCAGATTCTTCACAAAGGATCCGCCGCTCTGCGATCTCCTCTGTGACGTCCTGCAACTCTGCCTTGCGGTGGGTGACTCCCGCATGGAGTGATCCACCTTTGGAAAGTCTCTTGCTACAGAGCCTGTCTGAGCCCAGATGGAGGCCGCGATCACTGAGTGCAACTGGCACCGGTGATATCACAGTGAACTGGGTACTATAGAAAGCAACCCCCCCTTGCACTGAAAAGGGCCTTCCCTGAAACTGCCAAACTAACTGCTGTGGCTGCACTGCAAGCCACACTGTCTCTTCTTGTCAGAGCCCACAGCACTGCAGCTGTGTCACTGACAAGACTCAGATGAGGGCAGGGTCCCTACATAAGGGGCCTTCCCTATAAACTTGTGGGGTCTACCTTGGCCTCGGGTGTCTGGGGCCGAGTACAGCAGAGCACTGCAGCTGTGTACACTACCTTCCCCAATCGCTTCCTGGATCCAACTGACAAAACCCTGTCTGCACACAACATTGTTGCAACTTTGCAGCATGAGAAGCTGCCAGCTCTATTGGCTTCAATGCTGCCTGTGACCAGGGTGAAAGTGCAGTCCCCAGAGGCTGCTGGGAATTGTAGTTCTTGGTACAGCTCTTTCCTATTGGGACTGTGTGCGCGATCTTTACTGCGCATGTCTGAAGCTGTAATGGCCGCCGCGATTGCTCTGCTTACGCGCAAGCCTCCGCACATGCGCGAACACATTAAACAAGGCGGCATCCTGCCGCAGCTGCCACCGGGAGCCCCCGGGAACGCGCTCGCCCCCGCAGCAGCACACACGCAAGGGGGAAAGAAACCTGCAGACAGGGGGACCAGAGGGACCCTGGCTACAATCTCCCCCTGGTGGAAATACCAACGTCCCTGCTTGTAGGACAGCGTCACACAGCACAATAAATTTATATAATGAAAATGCAGTGCATAGTATATACAACTTATCACAGGTGCTTTAACGTTATTGGTACATGGCATATCACACACAGTAATACCCGAGTCCAGCTGAGTGTTAGCTGTTTGCTGAGACCAATTGTGGGGTGCCCTTAACTGATAATGTGGGGGTTCCTCACTTTGACTTTGGTATGCCTCCGCCTGGGTAGTCTCCGATACCGACACTGGAGTCTCTGTAGACTCTTTGAGATTGTGGTCATGTGCAACAGTCACTGGTTCCATACTACTTCATCCCCCTAGTGGAAGGAATAGCACAGTGTCTCTTGGCCAGACCTTTACCCGGCCATCCGCGGCATGGATGCGGTAGGCCAGGAGGCCTTGACCCTTTCCGCAGTCAACCACATGGTGAATGGAGCGCTCCTTTTTGGGCTTAAAGGAGGCAAATTTCACGGTATCACTCACAACACAGTCCTTGTCCCTACGCACTTGGGAGGCTTCCACTGGGAAGCGAGCGATTAGCAATGTCTCCGTACTCAAAGTCTTTATTACATCCTGCAGGGAGTAAAGGGTTGATACCTTACCACTGCGGTGATTCATGGTGGCCAACAGGTCCTCGGGGACACTGTCAATTCCCACCTCGGCTGTCTTGGGACTTGTCCCCGGCACTTCTGGGGCAGTCAACTCACTGTCTTGAAACTCGGGAGCGTTGGATCCCAGTCCTGGGACTATTTGAGTTGGAGCGCACGGGCTCACACTCAGTTCAGTTATGGTAGCGGTTATGGTGACACACGGGCCCACCGTCAGGTCATGAGGAGTCTCACCTCGGGCACACGGATGTCCAGTGACGTTCTGCTGCTCAGCATGAGCCTTAGTTGGGGCCTTTTCCCCAGCCGCCTCCATCGGAGCCTGTGGGGAGTAAGGAGGTTCCTCACCACTCCGCTGGCTTGCAATGGGTTCCTCTTCCTCCGGTCCCGTCTCCGGATGTCCCTCCGAGACACTGGGAGTCGCCACGGCTGTGGGACTCTTCCGCGGCTCCAGGCGCACCAGCGCTTGCTGCCGAGGGATGTCGATGTGCAGCGGGCCCAAGTCACAGGTAAGCCGCTCTGCCTCTGCCGCACCGCTGTAGTGGCCCGCCGGTAGGCGCATCATCACTGATGGTTGGCTGCTGTCATCAGTAGACAAGGGTGGGGGTAGGGACACCTCCGCAGGGGAATAGCGTCGGGGGGCGCCTCGCATTCACTGGTGCCAATCGGCATGAAGCGGTTCTGCTCTGGCGGTACCAGTGGTAGCGATCCCCCTTCTCCCTGGGCAGTCACTTTACCCTTTGTTGATTCCGTCATCTGTGGTTCCGTCATCTGTGGTTCCATCGTCTGGGGTTCTGGTTTTGGAACCGGATCTGGAGCTGTCTCTGTCATCGGGGCTTGGTACTCCTCAAGTGTAGGCAGAAAAGGGCTAGACACAAGATGGTTTGCTCCATTCACAAAGAAAATAGCTCCCCAAACAAATTATTTTCCCAAGAATACACAATCAGGGTCCAAACACCTCAAGCTGGTGATTCCGTCAGTGGATACTTCCCGGAATCCTTTAGGCAATGAATAATAGGCAAAGTCCATATCGCCCTTCCTCACTTTATGCAGACACGGGCACAAAAAAATGGGTGACTTACTTTCCACGCTCGCCATGCCCCTGGTAGCTGAGGTTGTAGTTTACTGCATCCTGTATCTTTCTTAGGGGGAACAGACATTGCTACTGACAGTTCATTGTGCTCGCTCCCCCTGGTGGAATTTAGAGGAGGGGCGGCACACTCTTTCAAGGGGTGTTTCTGGCTCTGCGCTGAGTCACTCACATCGCAGGGGAGGGGCTCTGATTTTCGCGCCAAACCCAGACAGATTTTTGCAACACTTTTCTGTGCAGGCTGGCAGTCAGCAGCACGTGCGCTCTCCTGACTTGGTGGGAGACGCCATTTTAGGTGTGACTCGCTTTTGGCATTCCCTGATGAGAAAACCTCCATTTTGTGCACAGTCCCGTTAACTACGCTAGGGCTCTCTGCATATACAAGGGGATAGCCTTCTGGTGGGGCACCTGGGGCTGATAAAGTCTAAGGGCCATTTTCCCTGCATAATTCCTGACCCGCCGCTATCCATAGGCTACTCCACTGGACAGTGATGTCAAACCTTTGCTCCATCTGCTTCCACTCTTGGTCTAGGCCCAGGAGTTTCTTTAGGGCCTCCCAAATTTCAATCCCGTCCACATGATTGAGAACGTTACTTACTACCACCACGTGACTAGGCAGTGCTTTACGCCAGCAGGCCCAAGAATGGACCTCATGGATTGAGGGTATGAACATGGTGGACAATTTGACACAAAAATAAAATAGGGCACCCCAGGTCTGATCTCAGCAGCGCCTCCAAATGTAACGGGTATTCCCCTACCCAATCGCATATAGAGTGTATGTGAGGGGGAACCTATATGTTACCAGGTGTGGTGCAGTATACCTGTCAGGCTCCCACATGACTCCCACATGGAGTGATCCACCTTTGGAAAATCTCTTGCTACAGAGCCTGTCTGAGCCCAGATGCAGGCCGCGATCACTGAGTGCAACTGGCACCGGTGATATCACATAGAACTGGGTACTATAGAAAGCAACCCCCCCTTGCACTGAAAAGGGCCTTCCCTGAAACTGCCAAACTAACTGCAGTGGCTGCACTGCAAGCCACACTGTCTCTTCTTGTCAGAGCCCACAGCACTGCAGCTGTGTCACTGACAAGACTCAGATGAGGGCAGGGTCCCTACCTAAGGGGCCTTCCCTATGAACTTACCCACTAACCTAGTGGGGAGTGGGGCCTACCTTGGCCTGGGGTGTCTGGGGCCTAGTACAGCAGAGCACTGCAGCTGTGTACACTACCTTCCCCAATCGCTTCCTGGATCCAACTGACAAAACCCTGTCTGCACACAACATTGTTGCAACTTTGCAGCATGAGAATCTGCCAGCTCTATTGGCTTCAATGCTGCCTGTGACCAGGGTGAAAGTGCAGTCCCCAGAGGCTGCTGGGAATTGTAGTTCTTGTACAGCTCTTTCCTATGGGGACCGCGTGCGCGATCTTTACTGCGCATGTCTGAAGCTGTAATGGCCACCGCGATTGCTCTGCTTACGCGTAAGCCTCCGCACATGCGCGAACACATTAGACATGGCGGCGTCCTGCTGCAGCTGCCACCGGGAGCCCCCGGGAACGCGCTCGCCCCCGCAGCAGCACACACGCAAGGGGGAAAGAAACCTGCAGACAGGGGGACCAGAGGGACCCTGGCTACATACTGTCCATATTAATAATGATTGTCATGCTTAATTTGATATACTTGGCTATCCAATTATCTTATTGGAACGGAATGTAGAAAAAATGTCACCTTTGAATATTAGGTGAGGTTCTTCGAGTATACCTCTTAAGTTATGTTTATACTTCAATAATTCATTGAGTCGGTTTAAAATAAGTTTATTTAATTAACCAACGACATTCATCGATTTATTTAGTAAATTATTCCATTCATGAATATCCATAATAGGGTACATGTTATTATCCCTTCTATTAGGTTGATGTATTTCATATGCATCCATCATTGTTTTAACATTTTTGTATTATTTTAATATTTCTTTTGTGTCTGTCATTACCTTGTATTCTATTGCCCTAGTGTGTGGGATTGGCAGGGGTATATAGTTGTTTTGTGTTGATTCGTCAACAGTTTGGTTTAATGTATGTTTGTTATTAATTCAACCCTCATGCTTTCTCTCACAAACTCCTATCTGTATGTATTATCCATTTGTAGGGCTATTTCGCAGTTCAGTCTTCCTACCCAGGTGGCACTGTTGCGGCTGCTATGAGCGTCTTGCCAGCACCACAGTTTCTGTGATTTGTCTCGCGAGACGCGCGCACCGCGTTGTGCTCTGTACCCCTATTCTGAGGATTCTATTACTAATAAATCCGTCAGCTCATCCCCTGGTCTCATTCCAGATGGCGTGATTCCAAATTCGTGGTCAGTGACTGCAGGGTTATGGGGTCCTGTACTCTGGACATATGTTGCTAGTGTATATTTCATTTGCGGGTACTGCTCTTTTCCTGGGCCATATAGGAATCCTCCTCCTCATCATACTATCATATGGTTGTGCATTGCAAAATTAACATTTAATGTCGGCCATATTGAAACCCCTTTTTTTCACATCCGACGGGGCAGAATTTACTCCCAGACCTTTGTTATGGATTACAGGTATTTTCTGGCATATAACGCATAATGAATACAGGTCACAGGTATATATATACATAGTATCATTGTAAGGCCTAGTATAGCTTAGAGTATACTGTTAAAATCCTGGTTTTCATGTCTTAGAAATAATAGCTTGTTTTGCTCAGAAGTGGCAGGATATTGGGACAGGTTACATAGACATAAAAGGGGAACTTACACCGGTAAACACGCCGTGGTTTGAACAGTAACTTATGAAATATCATGGGTCACTAACTGTAAGTCCTGAGATCGTAAACATCATACGTCACTAACTGTAAGTCTTCTGACTCGTAAACATCATACGTCACAAACCACAGAGTATGGACACATGACACGTGACACACGTACGCAGTAAACAATACACTCTATAATAGGTTGGCCCGACTCCATGTTAGATCAGAGAGAGAGAACCGAACTTAAGTGTGAAGTCACACAGATGAAACTGGGACTGGCTGACCTAACATAATATCTTTTGGTTTGTGAGTATTGACAATGCATATCTAGTTATAATCTCTGCATAGTTAGAAATGGATTGGTAACATACTGTAACTGCTAGCCATTAGCTTATAAGAAGCTTGTTCTGATATTTTTGATATTTCTGATATTTCTGAATATTGTTGTGATACAATAAATGATAAACCTTTTCTTATACAAACTCTGAGTACCCTTTCTTTATAAATAATAATCTCACGATACCCTCCATATCTTAATATGTGAGAGTGTGGCCGAGACTTTTTCAAGTGCAACATTTTGATTTGTGTTCTCTGCTTAGTGCAGGATATAACTCACCATAAGGCGACACTTGATAAAGGAAGGTAGGATTGAACCCAGATTATGGCGCCCAACGTGGGTAATTACTCATGAGTTGTATAATAAATCTTACGTTACCCATTTAATCTTAAAAGTACACGTGTATGCTATTACCTCTTTATAAAAGAGAAGGTACAATTTTCATTATATATATATATATAGTATATCATGGCTGTTACGGATTTTGCACGAGTTGCAGATCTGAATGTTTTAATGAGGAATCAGTATCAGAGAAATCTGATTGACGGTGAAACTCTGGCATTTGAAATTCAATTTGGTCCGTGGGGACCTGGGGCAAGATACTGCTATCTAACAATAGACACCACAACTGATCCAAACACATATCAGTACATACAACAAGCATATGATCCGTTGACACACACGGTCATTAATTTGACACATAATGCAGCGACTGTCATTTTGGGGCAACAGCCTGTGATCCTATTGGGTTAACTAAGCCACAAGCCAGTGACAGGAAGCTTGAGCGATCGCACGCAGACAAGAGGGGAAATTTTCTTGTCCAAGAGAGAAAGTGGAGACCTCCGTTCACCCAGTATCAGACTCCAGTTTATCCTAGAGACGAGCAGTGGGACAGAAGAGGTAATTTTCAAAGAGATAATAGAAGTTTTCAGACTCCTACACAGAGACAAAACACTCCTACACCACAGACTACACAACAAAATACACGCTTTGAACAGCAATCTCGTAATGAGGGTGCAGTGTCCAGATATAATCTGAGACAATACATTAAAACTCCTGACAGATATGGGCAAGGCAAGGCTAGCGAAATTAAATTTTGTGACAAGCGTACAGGTTTTGCTACGCAGACTTCAGGACTAACAAACAGTCAACGTGAGGTTAAGCAAGCTGCAGCAGCGACGACACCGGCGAGCACAGAGAAGTTTGTTGGGAAGATAACTCACTTCCCTACAGACCTCCTCTTTGAGGAATGACAAACTTAACGTTAAACATTCACTACAAGGGAAAAGATTACACTGGCCTATTAGACACACAAGCCGACATATCCCTTGTAAGAACTGATATTTTAATAGATGAAAATTATGTACACGACATCACGATACAAACAATTGAAGGAAATGGCACTTATCCTTCATATTATTTAGACTTAAAAATTAATGACAGAAAAGTTTCTATTGAATTAGTTGAACATGACAGATTAGGTTGTGACTTTCTTATAGCATACAAAGATGTGGCTTCCTTCTTTACAATAAAAGAGGAAGTTACAGAAAACCGCAAGCAGACGGAATTGACTGTGAAATTTGACTTGGAAAAAATTATTACAGATCAATGTAATGAAAGTGCTTTTAATGATAAAACAAAATTGTATAATTGGTTAATGACACACAAATATATTTTTCAGCAATGGGAAAATCAGGTCGGATTTAGAAAACAAATAGTACATAATATTAATACATGTTCTACACTTCCAAAGAAACAGGCACAATATAAAATTAATCATGCCGCCTTACCAAGCATACAAATTGTAATCAATGATTTGCTTAAACAAGGAGTACTGCTTGAACAGTATAGCCAAATGAATACTGCAGTATATCCAGTGCCTAAAAAAGATGGTTCATGGCGAATGGTGTTAGATTATAGGGAAATGAACAGAGTCACACCTTCAGTGACAGCACAGAACACACATTCACCTTCAATCTTAAACGGATTACAGCGTAAACGCTTTAAAACTACGTTTGACTTAAGCAATGGGTACTTTTCCCATCCAATCACGCCTGAGAGCTATTGGCTAACCGCATTTACCTGGCAAGGTAAACAATTGGTTTTTACACGCTTACCACAAGGTTTTGTAAATAGTCCAGCTTTATTCACTGCAGACGTAGTCTCACTATTGTCTAAATTTGACAACACAGAAACTTATGTTGATGACGTGTATCTATCACATGACACAGAAGAAGAGCATTTTAAAGCTATGACAGAAGTGTTAATTACATTGACAGAAGCAGGTTACCTTGTTTCCTTAAAGAAATCTCAACTTGCAAGAGAAACTGTGACATTTTTAGGCTTTGAAATAGCTGAAAATGGTAGAGGCCTCTCTACTAATTACAGAGAAAAAGTTTCCAACATCAGTGTTCCTAAATCACTAAAACAGTTAAGAAGCATTATTGGGTTACTGAATTTTTCAATGACGTTTATCCCAGATTTTAATGTACTGATTGAACCATTACATCACGCAACATCACGCGAGATTAAGTCAGAGCAGACTAGACCGAAAACACCTTTTAAATGGTTAACAGTTGAGGATGAAGCATTGCGAAAGTTATTAGCAGCAGTTAATGATGCTTCCTACTTAGCGCAGCGCGACCCGACAAAACCATTGTCAGCTTATGTCAACATTTCACCTCTAGCTGCATACATTAGAATTTACAATGCTATGGAAACAGTACTAATTACATTATTATCTTATGTATTTACAAACACAGAGAAGAGATATTTGCCGCTTGAAAAACTATTATCAGCGATTACACTCACAGTGCTGAAATCACGTGATTTGGCACAGGGACAGGATATATATATTTACACTTCAGTAGCTTCGCTAGCAACATTGCAGAAACAGACTATTCCAGACAGGAAGGCGTTAAGAAGCCGCTGGTTAAAATGGTACACCATCATAGAAGATCCGCAAATACATTTTGTGCATGATAAAACTTTAACTACATTAGATGACCTCCCATCTCCGTTTGAAGGAGTGACATGGGAAAATCAAACACATCCAAATGACTTTTATACATGCATTTTCTACACAGATGGTTCAGCTGTAGACTCCAGCAGAGAAGGAGTGAATAAATCTGCAGGTTCAGGAATTGCGAAATATGACGCACATATGAATTTGTTGCATAGTTGGCAATTACCTATAGGAGATCACTCTGCACAGTTTGCAGAGATTCATGCATTAGCTTTTGCTATGAAAGAAGCACTTACAGTTAAGGGACATGTACTTATAGTTACAGATTCCGCTTATTTAGCACGTTCAGCACTGCAGGACCTACCAATTTGGAGATCAAATGGATTTTTGAATGCCAAAAGGAAACCACTAACGCATATTGCTAAGTGGAAGGCCATTGCGGCCTATCTTGATCAAAAGCCTGATATTGAAATTGTACACGAGCCAGCGCACAGAACGCTTGGTTCATCGGTTCATACTATGGGTAACCAGTTTGCAGATAGTCTCGCGCAAACTGTAAGTCAGAAGTTTGCCGTTAACAAAGTGTTAACAAGGGCACAGTCAAAGTCAGCCAGTCTCGATGCAGAGTTGTATGCTTGTCTGGATGCCACCAGGCCTAATCCACCTGGGTATCCTAAGAAATACTCATTTAAACAAGTCAACAATAATTGCATGGTTGTAATTGATGCTAATGAATTCATTGTTCCCCCTGTAGCAAGCAGAATGCAGATCGCTACGCAAGCACATGACAGTGTGGGACACCCTCACCTAGGGAGAGAAAATGTTTTGTTGACACTGAAACACAAATACTGGTGGCCGAACATGAGGAAAACAGTTAAGACAGGTCTAAGCAACTGTAAACCATGTCGGTTGGTAAACAGTCCTAATCATCAGACCCCACCATTTATTATTAATGCAATACCGAACAAACCGTTTGATTTAATATATTTAGATCATATTGGACCTTTGCCAGCATCACATTCCTACAAACATGTTTTGGTTTGTGTTGATGCTTGTACAAGGCTTACGTGGTTATACCCCGTTCGTGGTACGACATCTAGCTCTACGCTTAAATGTCTCAACACCTTAGTAAGTGTGGCTAAGCCCAAGGCCTTTCATTCCGATGGTGGACCTGCTTTCACAGCAGCAGAAACCAAGGAGTGGGCCGCAATATTAGGTATTGATTGGGCCTTCAGCTCGCCGTCTTATTCTGGAAATCGCTGGAATCTTTGCACGTAAAAATTACGAGGTAAAACGACTTTTAACCAAAATGCTATCTAATCGTCCTACACAGTGGTATCCACTCTTAGTTACGGTTCAAATTGGCCTAAATAATATTCCTAACACAGTAACTGGTAAAACACCACATGAACTGTTATATGGTACTCCTATGAATACACAGTTTACTAATGATTCTATTTCTGTCCCAGGGAGACTTGAACAAATATTAATTTTACAGGAATTGAGGGATTCTTTTTCCCATACAGCCCACACACCACGTAATCCTGCAGCTTGGACGCCGCAGATTGGACATTCGGTCCAGGAGAGGGTTGCTAAGGTAAAGCCGTTGCGGCCTAAGTGGAAGAAACCTACCACGATACTGAAAAAGATAAATGAAAGAACCTTTATCATCCAAGATACTAAAGGAAAAGAGAGAAAAGTGAGTATCGATAACCTTAAGCCTACAGCTCATTGCAGTAATGTCACTATTCAAGATGGAAGAGACACCGTATCTGCGACAGACTTCGATGGAGCTGCAGCCTCTCGAAGCACAGATTGCAAGACAACAGGATGTGGAAAATAATCATGCAGGTGAGGTCCTACAAGCTGAAGCTGACTTCCCTGACAGTGACCAAAGACATATATATGTGTTACCTGCCATACCGGATCAACGCAATATTTACCAGAAGGCCTATCAAACAATGGCTAAGGTGATCACAAAGAAAAGACTGTTAAAGACTATTTTGTGTCTCTCAATCTGTTTTGCTTTTCTAGCAATATCGGCCAGCGTTATTTTCAGGTTACAATGGCATTTTGTGACTCAGCAAGAAGGAGAGATCGTTGACTGGAAACGTACAGCGGCACACGGTATTACCACACCAGACTCCGGAATCGTGAAACGAGGAATACATTACGATTTGAAACCGGTGGACATACAGTCGGTGGGTATACCTCAAGGTGTGTATTGGAAGCCGTTTCCTAAACCTATCATCCAGAAACGAAAGACTTTGGGGATTTCACAGGTTGTGCTGTTTGATTCTACTGTGCTAGCTAAAGAAGCTGGTATAACTACGCCAGAAGGAAGGAAGCTGGTGACACAACATCTGAATGCACAGATGCAACAGCTGCAATCTACAAGCCTGAAATATGATTTACCCCTTCATGACCATTGGAAGCAGCAAAGCTACCGTGAACAACGTTGTCATGCTGAATTTGGACATTGCTATTTCATTGACTTTCAAGGAACACGTAAATGGCCAACGAAGGAGCTGAAAGCTGATCATTGCCCTCGGCCTGGTGTGACCATGGACAATATAAGGTATAAGCAATACCCTATTTTCTGTCTGAATACAGGTCAAATCACTCAGAACGGATTCGTTCCCAATGGACAGACTGATCCAAGAGTGGCATTCTGGGAAGGTGCTGAAGAAGAAGAGTACAGAATACCTGGAGGGGTAAGACCTTATACATCTGCTGTTTTTTGTACTGACAGTATTTACTCAGAATGGTGGAACTCATCGATAACCGCTGAGGACTTGTTACACAAACTTCAAGATGTGATGGAAGATGCTAAAACTGGACAGCTAAAGACAGCAGCACTTCCGAAAGAATGGAATACACAAGGTGGTGGTATGTTGTTTCGTGAACCTACAGCATGGGACACTTGCACTCAACCACGCTTTGCTACATTTACCAATACTACATACTACAGCCATTCATGTAAAGGTTTCAAGAATGCGTGTGGTATTACATTGGAGAAATTGATCAATGAAGGAATCTGTGATAAGGACACTACAGTATTCAAATACGGTTGTAAACCGTGTTCTTTTTATTACAATCTCACGCAAGGCTATTTTAACTGGCAACCGAAAATGATTGATCAAGGATTTTTACATTTTTCTGGGTTACGAGGTTTTTGGTGTGTGGAGCGAATAGTGATTATGAAACCTAATTACAAAGTCTACTCCCTGTTCCAGAAATGTCTCAATGATAGTTTGCATATGAATGTTGACACGGTAATCAGGGCGATGAGCGATTTGATGAATGTTCAAATAGCTCCAGATGATAAACCCTGTGATTATGACACGTGCACCACACGTAATATTGTTAACATGCCCTACTCAGAGGCAATGTGGGGTACGAATGCAACGATTAATGCCATAGTGTATTATGAAAATGACACAGAGTACATGAATGAATGTAAAGTTTCAAGTAAAACATCTACAAGAAAATTGCTTACTAACGATGATGTTCTTATAACCACAGGACACCTGCTGAGTGATTCTGTTTCTGTTATAAGTCAAATCTCTGACTCAAATGATGAAGAATTAAGGAGAGGTATTTTGGTGTTAAGAGATCACATGATAAAATTTGCTTCCTACACAATTTCAGATATAACAGTGTTATCTGAAGAAATTAAAGCTTTGGTTATTCTTAATCACATTACTTCTATCAGGTTAACATTGCAAAGTAAAAAGGTTGACATATCACTTTTAAATCTCACTTTGATCACAAAGACTCTCAATTTAAGTCCGAAAGAATCTGAAATCCTGGCATATGTTTCACAAACCACAGTTTATGACATACGAGAAAGAAACCACAGACGGGTTCATAACCCTGATGACTCTTTATGGGAAGTTTTTTTATACTATGAATTATTTATTCCAGGAGACGTATATACAACAAATTGGGAACTGCTTAATTTTGGACACATAACACACACAGGTTCTTATTTCGCAAGGGTACAGATTGCTCAACCATTTCATTACATGTCTGTGAAATGTGATCGTGAATTTTTCATCAGCACTATAAGATGTGTTGATAGAGGTTATTTGATTTGTGATGACATTATACAGCACATGCCTTGCAATAATCAAATGCAAGGTAGCAACTGCCCGATAACTGTAATGCCTATTCAAATCCCTTTTACATTAATTCACAGCCTAGATAATGGGAGTTACATAGTGTTATCTACAGAAAAGGATTGCGATATTCCTCCTTTTCAGGCATCACTTGTCACGGTTAATGAGAGTATACAGTGTTATGGTACTACACTTATTCCACCTCTGTTACATCAGACATTCACATCTGGAGTACATTTCCAGGTACCAGCTATCACACTGATCCTTCCTCACATGACGGCCTTTTTGGCACATTTAAAGAAAATGAAGGTTACTATAGGGTTGTCATATTCAGCTAGCCTGCTGTACCTATGCTTCGCCACCGGGACTGCTGCCACTCTAATGTCTTGTTATAGCCTGCAGTACCTAAACTTGTCCACCGGGATTGCTGCTGCTAAACTAGGAACATTCCAGAACCTGTTACCTGACACCTCTGCACCTGTGCTCCACCTCTCAGCCTGCCTATATAAACCTCCCTTTCCTGTTCCTCCTTGCCTGTTTATACTGGTTCCTTAGCACCTGCAAGGTTCTTGTGTTTACTGCTGTGTTAGCTTTTGCTATCATCCTGTTCCAGTTTCCTCGTTGCCGACCTCTGCTTGTTTCCTGACTTCGCTACCTGCCACCTGCCTTGGATCTCTGCTTGTGACCCCTACTTCGCTCCCTGCTGTTCCTGCCACTGGGATCCACTTCAGCCGAAGTTCAATCCTTGACAGAATAAACAGGCCCTACCATGGATTCCGCTGGAACAGACCCGACTCAGGCTCAGTCACTCCATGACTTGCAACATATCATGGTTGGTTACCAGGAACAACAAAGACACGTGTTTAATCGTCTTGGCCGCTTAGAAGAAAAAGCCGCCACTGCGGAAGCTGAGAATCGTGAACTACGTGCAGCCTTAATCACCTTGTCTGGTCAAAACACTGTGACTGTGCAAACCGCACCCCGTGTAACCCTTCCGGAAAAATTTGGAGGAAAAAGACAATCTTTTCGGGATTTCCTTAATCAATGCAGACATGTGTTCAAGCTTCAGCCTACCATCTATAATACCAACGAAGCCCGGGTTGGATTGATCATAACCCTGCTCAAGGATGAGGCCCTTGCTTGGGTCTCCCCTATGTTAGAACAGGATAGCCCACTACTAAGGGACCTGGAGGAGTTTATCGATGCCATGAGTCTTATTTTTGATGACCCAAATCGTAGTGCAACCGCTGAGGCAACTCTGAACAATCTTCGTCAAGGAAGACGCTCGGCAGCTGAGTACGCCGCTGAATTCCGCAGATGGGTTAACGATACTGAGTGGAATGAGGCCGCGCAGAAATATCATTTTCGGCAGGGTCTCTCGGAGCAAGTTAAAGACGAACTAGCCCGGGTGGAGACCCCAGAGAGATTTCAGGACTTTGTCCGTTTATGCATCCAAATTGATCGTAGGCTTACGGAAAGACGATTGGAGAGACAGGGGTTCATGCCAAGCACCCCCGGGTTTAGAGATGTCAGTACCCCAAGACGTTCCAGGGAGACGGAGGAGGAGCCGATGCAAGTAAATACACTGCGGGGACCCATCTCAACCGGGGAAAGGAATAGACGCCGAACAGAAGATCTCTGTTTATATTGCGGAAACGATGGGCACTATCTCGCTGATTGCCCAAACAAGTCCAGGCGGTCTTCTTTCCAGAGCCCTAGAAGAAATCAGCTGCACGCTATTTCAAAAACTGTTCTCTCTGCTTCTCAAAGGAAAGATAACCCTCCTTCGCTACACCCTCACCTCCTGGTTCCTATTATCATCGAGGAAGGAACACATCGTTTTTCAACCACAGTAATGGTCGACTCAGGGGCGGCAGGGAATTTTATGGACATAGAATTCGCCAAGAACAATTTGGTATCATTTGTAGCCAAGGAATCGCCAGAAAGGATGGAAGTCGTTGACGGTTCTCCCTTGAGCTCTGGACCTGTTACCCATGAAACCAGAAACTTAACACTAATCATGGAGCCCAATCACCAGGAGAAGATTTCATTTGGTCTCATTCCATCACCTTTGTTTCCAGTGATTCTGGGAATTCCATGGCTCATGATCCATAACCCACTAATCGACTGGAAGACCAAGACACTCACGTTTCCCTCGGAGCACTGTCAGCTAGCCTGTCTACCTAAAACTCCTATACCAGAGTGTGTAGGAATACATAAGATTTCCTCGTCTCAAGAAAATCTTCTGCCGGCTCTTTACTCTGAGTTTTTAGATGTGTGTGACAAGAAGAACGCGGATACGCTTCCCCCACATCGCTCTTATGACTGTCCCATTGAATTATTACCGGGTGCTGCTATTCCGTTTGGAAGAATTTATTCCCTCTCAGAACCGGAATTGAAGGTCCTCAATGACTACCTACAAGAGAACCTATCAAAGGGTTTTATCAGACCCTCTACTTCTCCAGCAGGCGCTGCGCTCTTCTTCGTGGGAAAAAAAGACGGTTCTCTACGCCCCTGCATTGACTATCGGGAACTAAATAAGATAACGGTGAAGAACAGGTACCCATTACCTCTGATTCCTGAACTATTGGAAAGAATTCGGTCAGCCAAGATCTTTACCAAATTAGATCTCAGAGGAGCGTATAATTTGGTCCGCATTCGACCCGGTGACGAATGGAAAACAGCCTTCCGAACCCGTTATGGGCACTATGAATATCTGGTGATGCCTTTCGGACTCTGTAATGCCCCTGCTACCTTCCAGCATTTAATCAATGATGTCCTCCGAGAGTTATTGGACCAATTCGTAGTGGCATACCTGGATGACATCCTAGTCTTCTCAGATAACATCATGGATCACCAGAGACATGTCCGAATTGTCCTTGAGCGTCTCCGTAAGTACAATTTATACATCAAGTTAGAAAAATGCGAATTCGAAAAAACCAGCATGCAATTTCTCGGTTACATCATCTCTCCCGAGGGTTTGAGTATGGACCCAGGCAAGATTCAAGCTGTGGTGGAATGGCCAATCCCTCGGAATGAAAAGGACATTCAGAGATTTGTGGGTTTTGCCAATTTCTATAGACGTTTTATTAAAAATTTCTCTGGCATTATTGCCCCAATCACCCAACTCACACGGAAGGAATTCCCCTTCAAATGGTCTCCTAAAGCGGATGCGGCATTCGAACAATTGAAGTCACTCTTCACATCTGCCCCTATCCTCATCCATCCAAATCCAGAATTACCATTCATCTTGGAAGTGGATGCATCCGACTCCGCTGTTGGTGCCATTCTGTCACAAAGACTTGGACCCAAGATGCTCCTTCATCCATGTGCTTTTTATTCATACCAAATGTCAACAGCTGAACGAAATTATGACATCGGAAACAAAGAACTCTTGGCTATAAAAGCTGCATTCTCTGAGTGGAGACATCTACTGGAGGGGGCAAATCATCCAATTACGGTCTTTACGGATCATAGGAACTTAGAATTCATTCGATCCGCAAAGAGACTGTCTGCGCGACAAGCCAGATGGGCTCTCTTCTTTGCAAGATTTCAGTTCCACATTTCATACCGCCCTGGCTCCAAGAATGGGAAAGCCGACGCCTTGTCACGGTCCTTTCCGAATCCTAGCTCAGACAAAGAGCAAGAAGAAACAATTCTTCCAAAAAGAAATTTTTTGGGCGTCACATTCTCTGCCGATCTCCTCACACGAATAAAGGGAGCCTACTCAAATGACACTTTTCTTAAAAACCCTCCTCCGGAAGCAGAACTATTTCTATGTGATGGTCTCTGGAACTGTAATGATCGTCTGTTCGTTCCTAAGGAGGTAAGATTAGAGGTGCTCCAATTAATGCACGACTCCCGACCCGCGGGTCACCCAGGTGTCCTCAAGACACAGGAACTGTTGTCTCGCTCTTTTTGGTGGCCTAAATTAGCACAAGATGTTAAAGACTATGTCCTCTCCTGTGAAACTTGTGCTAGGACCAAGACCCCTCGAGCATCACCCGTGGGTTTACTGCAGCCTCTTCCGGTTCCAACTCGTCCTTGGGGGTCCATATCAATGGATTTTATTGTTGACCTGCCATGATCAAATGGACATAATACCATCCTGGTAGTGGTGGATCGACTTACAAAGATGGCTCACTTCATTGCAGCACAGAATCTTCCTTCTGCAGACCAGACAGCCAAGTTGATTGTGAAAGAGGTGTTTCGGCTTCACGGGGCTCCTGATGAGATCATATCCGATAGAGGGGTACAATTCACTTCAAAATTTTGGAGGACCTTCTGTTCCTCTCTAGGAATTCGTTTAAATTTATCGTCTGGCTATCATCCACAATCCAATGGCCAAACAGAAAGGACCAATCAGACTTTTGAACAATACTTACGATGTTTTGTTTGTCATCTCCAGGATGACTGGATTGATTTCCTACCATTAGCTGAGTTTTCATACAACAACTCACATCATTCATCGACTCAGAAGAGCCCCTTTTTCTCAAATTATGGATTTCATCCAACCTTTATTCCTCGTTTTCCATCTTCGGGCCCCATTCCGGCAGTTACAGAGAAACTGGAGACTCTGCGAGACATCCAGGAGACCCTCAAAGAGACGCTTCGTGAGACTCAAGTAAAGTACAAAAGAGCAGCAGACCAACACCGCAGACCCTCCCCAGAATTTCAAGTCGGGGATAAAGTCTGGCTTTCTACAAAAAATCTACGTCTAAAGGTTCCAACCATTAAATTGGGCCAAAAATACATCGGGCCTTTTCGCATCTCAGCACTAATAAATCCAGTGTCCTTCAGATTAGAGCTTCCTGAGACCATCAAAATACACCCTGTGTTTCACTCTTCTCTGCTGAAACCTTTCCGTGAGAACCCATTTCCTGGACGGAGACTTCCTCCCCCTGAACCCATCCTCGTGGATAACGAAGAGGAATTCATTGTGGAAAGAATTTTGGATTCCAGGTTACACCGAGGGAAACTACAGTACCTGGTTCACTGGGGGGGCTATGGCCCAGAGGAGAGGTCTTGGGAACCCAAAGATTTTGTACATGCTCCGCGACTAGTCAAAGCTTTCCACCGACGATATCCAGACAAGCCTAGCAAGGATCGTCCGGAGAACGCTCTTGGGAGGGGGGAGTAATGTCATATTCAGCTAGCCTGCTGTACCTATGCTTCGCCACCGGGACTGCTGCCACTCTAATGTCTTGTTATAGCCTGCAGTACCTAAACTTGTCCACCGGGATTGCTGCTGCTAAACTAGGAACATTCCAGAACCTGTTACCTGACACCTCTGCACCTGTGCTCCACCTCTCAGCCTGCCTATATAAACCTCCCTTTCCTGTTCCTCCTTGCCTGTTTATACTGGTTCCTTAGCACCTGCAAGGTTCTTGTGTTTACTGCTGTGTTAGCTTTTGCTATCATCCTGTTCCAGTTTCCTCGTTGCCGACCTCTGCTTGTTTCCTGACTTCGCTACCTGCCGCCTGCCTCGGACCCCTGCTTGTTACCGGACTTCGCTACCTGCCACCTGCCTTGGATCTCTGCTTGTGACCCCTACTTCGCTCCCTGCTGTTCCTGCCACTGGGATCCACTTCAGCCGAAGTTCAATCCTTGACAAGGGTTCACACATGATATAGTACATACCCTTTTACAGAGAGTTCACAGTGAATTACTACGTGTTGATTTGCACCCAGGTGATTTTCCCCAGTGGTTAACTACACTAGGTGAATCATTGAAAACTTTTTGGCCAATGACAGGTAATTTTTTGACAAAAATAGGCACTAGCCTACAATCTACTGGTAAAAGTATTTTTAGTGGACTAGGAAATGCGTTTGGAATCCTAGGTTATTTGAAACCACTATTGTTTTTTATTTTAGGGATAATAATCCTTGTTATTTTGCTTCGTATTTTCTCATTTCTTTCGAAGATGAAGATGAAGAGGCGTTCAGCATAATCACATTTTGCTTTATAGCATATATTCTTATATTTTTACATAGATACTAATATACTGTTTTAAGCACACAGGTCAAATCTAACCTGCTGCAGTATGTTTTGTTGCAAGGACACAGACGAAAAGAAAGATGCTTCACAAATCTTGCGTCTACCACGTTCCTATCAAACTTCCATGAGGATGTACTTAGATGAACTGGTTTTGCCACATCGGAAACCCCGCAAAGTGCATGCAGTTCACGATACGATGAGAGACTTTATGTATCAGGACTCTCTTGCTTCCTCTGGACCGTTTTCTGTTTTGACACCTAATGGGACATTGCTACCGCGTAGCTTGCTAATGTTATGTAATTTTTGGCAAGTTAAATCTTTGCTATCTCTTGGTGATCAACCCAACTTCAAGTGTAGAGACATTCACCGTCAAATATTTCAAATGTCTTTTTATACAATTGAAGAAGGTCATATCAGCATTGTTAGCCACGGGTCATATCATTGTACCACTTTGTTTGCATGTTCAGGTAATAAACATCAACATTGTTTTGGTGCCCGTTGGAATACTACGCTCTTGAGTGTGTATGAAAGTCAACATCAACCCGCTTTACAATTGGGCGATTTTTACAAATTGATACCTTCCCATCGTGGAATAACTTGTGCACATATGCGCAGTTGTGGGTGTTTTGGCGATCAGACACATACTCCAGTGAGTTCAAGCTCATCCACATCAGAGAGCTGTGACACTGTCTTCCAAAAGTACACATAATGAATATTTTCTGCTTTGATAGTTTTTTTTCTGCATTTGCAAAAATATGATAATTATGTGTAGGAGAGGGTGTTATGGATTACAGGTATTTTCTGGCATATAACGCATAATGAATACAGGTCACAGGTATATATATACATAGTATCATTGTAAGGCCTAGTATAGCTTAGAGTATACTGTTAAAATCCTGGTTTTCATGTCTTAGAAATAATAGCTTGTTTTGCTCAGAAGTGGCAGGATATTGGGACAGGTTACATAGACATAAAAGGGGAACTTACACCGGTAAACACGCCGTGGTTTGAACAGTAACTTATGAAATATCATGGGTCACTACTGTAAGTCCTGAGATCGTAAACATCATACGTCACTAACTGTAAGTCTTCTGACTCGTAAACATCATACGTCACAAACCACAGAGTATGGACACATGACACGTGACACACGTACGCAGTAAACAATACACTCTATAATAGGTTGGCCCGACTCCATGTTAGATCAGAGAGAGAGAACCGAACTTAAGTGTGAAGTCACACAGATGAGACTGGGACTGGCTGACCTAACATAATATCTTTTGGTTTGTGAGTATTGACAATGCATATCTAGTTATAATCTCTGCATAGTTAGAAATGGATTGGTAACATACTGTAACTGCAAGCCATTAGCTTATAAGAAGCTTGTTCTGATATTTTTGATATTTCTGATATTTCTGAATATTGTTGTGATACAATAAATGATAAACCTTTTCTTATACAAACTCTGAGTACCCTTTCTTTATAAATAATAATCTCACGATACCCTCCATATCTTAATATGTGAGAGTGTGGCCGAGACTTTTTCAAGTGCAACATTTTGGTTTGTGTTCTCTGCTTAGTGCAGGATATAACTCACCATAAGGCGACACTTGATAAAGGAAGGTAGGATTGAACCCAGATTACCTTGTTATTCACGTTTGCTTTAACCAGCACAACGGTCCTGCTTTTGTTTTCAGCCTGGGTTAGTGGCCTTTATACGTTTTCTTCTACTGACCCCCAGAGGTGTAGCATCTCACTGCTGCCAGCACCTGTGGAAGGACGGCCTCTAGATAGGGTCAGAAAGAGTCAACATGGTGTATTTAAGGCTTTAACAAACCCATCGATGGTTTATTTCACTATATCAAAAACACAGTAATGTAGGCACGCTGTTCTTTAAGGCAAAAGTAATCCCCAATGGGGGTCTAGATAGCCACATTGGAAATCAATGGTAAGCTATAATTTAAAAAATACTATATTTAGAATATTAAAAGACATTACTTTGCCCCCTTGACTACCTAAGTGTCTAGTAAAGCATTTCTAAGCAATGCTTTACTAACCGCTACGGTAATCAAGGGATTAACACCCCCCCCTCCCACCCGGGAGCCTAACCCCCCTCCCACTTCACCCATACTTTTACTCGTGACCCAAAAACAAACCAAACCCCCTTCTAGACTAATGGTCAATAGCTCGATTAGACAAATGTTTTTCCAGCAAAGTTAGGGAATCACAATGTAATTGGACAAATGTGATGCCACGCAGGCTATTTCGGAGCCCTATGCAGAAAAAAAAGGTGCCCCCCCACACCCCACTTGCCAGGGTGCACCCCGTTATTTTCTATATAGCCACTATAACTTACGCATACACTTTATCTTGCGTTTTCCTTATTAAAAATACGTAAACATCGCTGGTATCTCCTCCATCCCTTCTCTCTCCCTTCCCTCTCTCACCATGCCTTCTCTCTGTCCCTTCCCTCTCTCACCATCCCATCTCTCCCTTCCCTCTCTCACCATCCCTTCTCCCTCTCCCTTCCCCTCCAACCCCTCTCTCCCCCCTTCTCACCTCCATCTCTCTATCTCCCCATCCCATCCCTTCTCTCTCTCTGTCTCACATGCCTTCCCTCTCTTCCCTCTCTTCCCTCTCTTCTCCCCTCTCTCTCTTCCCTCTCTCTCTTCCCTCTCTCTCTTCCCTCTCTCTCTTCTCTCTCTCTCTTCTCTCTCTCTCTTCTCTCTCTCTATTCTCTCTCTCTTCTCTCTCTCTTCCCTCTCTCTCTTCCCTCTTTCTCTCCTCTCTCTCTCCTCTCTCTCTCTCTCTCTCTCTCTCTCTCTCTCTCTCTCTCTCTCTCTCTCTCTCTCTCTCTCCTCTCTCTCTCTCTTCTCTCTTCTCTCTCGGACAAGTGTGTCCATGACCGGTCAGGAACAGGCAGAGGTTGAAGAAGACCTGAGGGAAGAATTTTGGGCGTTTTAGTCCTGGCACATGTTGGGCGTGCAGCTACGAAATGTTTTATGTCCTTATGCATCCCCGGCCATCAAAATGTGCGAGAAATAAGGTCCGATGTCCTTTTGGTCCCGGGATGTCCTGCAGATTTGGAAGAATGGCTCCACTCGAGGACTTTCTTTCGATGCAGGGAAGAAGTGAAGAGACAGTCCAGAGGTGGCGAGACACCAGGTGGAATATGGCTTTGTTGGCGGACAATGTCCTTGAGTGCTCCAAACGAAGTGGCCGAAAGAATACATTTAGGAGGTAGGATGGGTTTTTGCTGATCCTCAGACTTGTCGTCCAGAGAGAATTGACAAGATAAGGCGTCAGCTTTGACATTTTTAGATACAGGGAGATAGGAAATTATGAAATTAAATTTAGAGAAAAATAGTGACCATCTGGCTTGACGGGGTCTCAGGCGACGTGCTCCTTCAATGTATAACAAGTTCTTATGATCCATGTGGATAGTTTTTGGATCTTCGGTACCCTCCAGCAAATGTCTCCATTCCTTGAGAGCTCATTTCATGGCCAGAAGTTCCCGATTCCCAATATCATAGTTACACTGATCCGGATAAAAAATTTTCAAGAACAAAGCACAAGGATGCAACCTGGATAGAGGATTCTTTCTCTGGGACAGAACAGCACCTACCCCAGCGTCAGAGGCATCAACTTCAAGAGTAAAAGGAAGTTTACGATCAGGATGAATGAGAAGAGGGGCGGACACGAAGGACTTCTTGAGATGTGCAAAAGACTGAAGCGCAGCTGTGGGCCAGGAAGCAGGATCCGCTCCTTTCTTGGTTAATTCCATCAGAAATGTTTTGGATGAACCTGCGATAATAATTAGAGAATCCAAGAAATCGCTGTACCGCTTTAAGAGTGGTCGGTTGTGGCCAATCCAGTACTGCCGGTGTCAGAAATGACGTATCCCAGAAAAATGGTAGACGTTTGATGAAACAAGAAAAAAAGCACACCTCAGATTACTAATATGATATTTTAATATAGCGAATATACAGTAGCCCAACAAGGGACTACAAAAAACATGTGTAAAACAAAAAGGTCTTAACACAAGACCACACAACAGTGAAACATAAAATACAAAATGCAATCCCACAAGCCTGGAATAAACCACATAGGTGGGAACACCCCCAAGAAGAGTTCAAATGAAAGAACAAGTCATACACTGTAGGGCACATGAAGACCAGACAGTGCATAAGAGCTATAAAAATAAAAACCTCAGAACACCCTGGTGAGAACAGCACGCCGAGGGGAAGGTAAACTAATCGTGAGGGGAAGCGGACGGCGAGCGCGACCACGTAAAAGATCCGGATGTCGTGACCGCACCGCAGCAGTTTCCCTCCGCTCTCACTCAAAGGCAGTGTCCCTCCAGCCGGCCTGCACATTCGCAGAACCACCTCCCGTGACCTCTATGTGTTTTGCCCCACGTGCTTCTTAAGACATTAGATGAAAATTACATTTCTCAAGTTTGGGAAAAAGTATTTTTTTGCGGAGGCGAACAAGCACTTGTTTCACATGAGTAATGTGTTCTTGAATGGATTTAGAAAAGATTAATATGTCATCGAGATAAATGATTACAAAGGAGTTGAGAAGGTCTCTAACAATTTCATTTACAAAATCCTGAAACATGACTGGGGAATTACACAGACCAAAAGGCATGACCAAGTACTCATAATGTCCATCTCTGGTGTTGAAAGCAGTTTTCCATTCGTCACCCTGACGGATCCTAACAAGATTGTAGGCACCTCGAAAATCTAATTTAGAGAAAATATTTGCTCCTTGTAATCGATCAAACAGTTCAGAAATGAGGAGTAAGGGATAGCGATTTTTAACGGTGATTTGGTTGAGGGCCCGGTAGTCTATGCAGCGGCGTTAGGCTCCGTCCTTCTTCTTCACGAAGAAAAACCCAGCGCCCGAAGGGGAAGTGGACTTACCTATAAATCCCTTCTGTAAATTCTCCGCAATATATTCCTTCATTGCCTTGGTTTCAGGCATAGACAACGGGTAAGAGGTCCCTCTGGTTGGTGTGGTACATAGAAGCAGATCAATGGGACAATCGAACGGACGATGAAGAGGCAGGGCCTCGGATTTGACCTTATCGAAGACATCCTGGAACTTGGCATACTTCTCAGGCAATTGTACATTTTCCTTCTCTTCAACACGGTGGTACCCCCAATGCTACTTGCTTCTAGGATGCAGTTCTTATTGCAGAAGGAGCTCCATTGTTCCTTGTTGAGCCAATCCACCCGGGGTTATGAATCTGTAGCCAGGGTAGGCCGAGGATCACGCTAATGGATGGAGTGTGAATAACGTTGAATTGAATCTTTTCCTGGTGTTTATTCTCAATCTTGAGCTGAAGTACCTCCGTCTCTAAGGAGATAAAAGCCAGCTGAAGAGGTCTTCCATCTATGGCTTCAAGAGCAATGGGCTTCCTTCTGCGCCTGATAGGTACCAGATGGCGTTCTGTGAATGCTTGATCTATGAAGTTTCCTCCTGAACCTGAATCAAGGAAAGCAAGCGTAGATACTTGGAAGCCCTCCCCGAAGAGAGCGATAGGGATAAGAATGCGAGTAGGGTTGTCAGCAGAAATGGGGGAAAGAAAGAGAATTCCCAATGAGACTCCCTCAGGTCTCATGGGAACTTTGCGCTTCCTGACTTTTGGGGACAAAAATATGCGAAATGTCCAGAAGTACCGCAGTACAGGCATAAGCCAGTATTATTGCGTCGTAATTTCTCAGATTTGGACAGACTAGTACCACCTAATTGCATAGGTTCGGAAGTATCTGGGAGCGGAGTTTCAGCTTGGCTCACCTGACCGGGAGTGATCCGGGATGGTGTGACTCGATGATGAACCCTCTCTGAATTCCTCGAGTCGATGATCCACCTTGATACAGACGGCGATAAGTTCTTCTAAGTCGTTAGTGCGGTCGTAAATTGCCAGCTCATCCTTCAGAGCCTCGGATAGCCCTTGCCAAAATGCCGCAGACAGAGCTTCGTCATTCCAGTTGGTCTCTGCAGCTATAGTCCTGAACTCAAGTGCGTTTCTAGCAACAGGACGACTGCGTTGAGAGACATGAAATAGTGCAGAGGCAGCAGATACCTTACGGCCGGGTGTATCAAACACCTTCTGGAACTCCCTGGTGAAGGCTCCGATATCCCGAGTGTGGTCGGATTTTCGTTCCCAGATGGGAGAGGCCCAGGCAAGAGCGTTATCTATAAGAAGAGAAACAATTTACGCCACTTTGGCGTGGGGGGAAGTGAAGCGTGAGGGATTCATTTCGAACTGTATAAAGCATTGATTAAGAAACCCCCGGCATTCGTGAGGGCAGGTAACCGAGGTTCATGGGCGAAGAGGGAAGAGGGCATAGTTGCAGACTCAGGAACTGCAGGAGCAAGAGGGGAACGAGGTTCTTGAAGGGAATGAGTGAGAGACCTGAAATTCTCCTGTAGGAAGCCAATGCTTTGATCACTAGCCACTAATTTTTCCTCAATACTGGACAGGTAGTTGCGTGTGTGCTCAGAACTCTTCCTACCTCAGCGGGGTCAAAGTTTGTGTGGCTGAGCATACTGTAATACATAGCTCACCACAAACGAAGCGCGACCGCGGTGCTGAGGTAGGGAATTGATTAACGCCAACCCAAAGCCTCGCGGGCGCGCCTAGGATGTAGATTGGTTGTACAAGCCAGGTCAGGATTGGAGATGTAAAAGTAGTGAGGGTACTTGCCAAATCAGGAGAGGAGAGTTGCAGATCGTCGGGGTGCGTAGCCAAGTTCAGGATTGGAGAGTAGCGGATCGTCATGGTACGTAGCCAGGTTCAGGATAGAAGAGTATCGGATCGTAGGAGTACTTAGCCAAGGTCAGGACTGGAGACAGGAGAGTGATCATACGAAGCCGGATCAGGAGAGGAGAGGTGCGGAGTCCAAGGAGAGAAGCAGGATCAGGCAACAATGGGTTAAAAGGAAATGCAAGGCAAGGTCACAGGAACTCGAATGCAGCAAGGCACGGCATCACACTAGACTATGCTCAGCAATGAGAGTCAGGAACAAGAGGGTATATAAAGGCAAATCCTCCAATGGTAAGCCAGGGCGGAACCAGGAAACAGAATCCTAGAGGCTGCTGGTGTACACAGGTGTGCCCTATGATGCAGCCTGATCAGGAAGGGAGGCGGGACTGAGGGCATGTCATGGAGGTCAGGGGGCGGAGCCTGGTGCACAAGTCACTCCCATGCCAGTCCTGTCTGTCAGCAAGGCAGGGGCGGAGACCGGGGCGTGCCTCAGAGGTGAGTCTGGATGAGCTCAAGCGATGAGTGCCCAAGCAGGGGGCGGGGCCAGGACCCGCAAGCAGGCAGACCGCGCAAGATCTGAATGCGCGCGCGTAGCAGGACCGCGCGCTTGTTCTTCCAAAGAGTCTGGTACCGCAGCAGGTCTGAGGTGAGGAGATGGTCTACGGCCGCCAGGATGGTGAATCCTCACACTCCTACTATAATCCCTATGCTCACCCACATTTTTAACTCCTCCCTCTACTCTGGTACTTTTCCCTCCCCCTTCAAACATGCAACAACAAAACAGCAAGATTGACCCTAACTGTCTTTCTAACTATCGTCCTGTATCCCTCCTGCCTTTTGCCTCTAAATTCCTTGAACTTCTTGTATTCTCTCACTTGCTCCATTTTCTCACCACTCTCCTAGACCATCTACAATCTGGCTTCCGCACTGCTCACTCTACTGATACAGCCCTCACTAAAATAACTAATGACCTCCATGCTGTCAAAGACAGAGGTCATTATACTCTGCTCATATTACTTGACCTCTCTGCAGCATTTGATACTGTGTATCACTCTCTTCTCCTTCACATTCTCCATACTCTTGGTATTCGTAACAAAGCTCTATCCTACAGTATATCCCCTCCTACCTCTCCCATTGTACTTTCAGTTTCTCTTTGCTAACACCTCCTCCTCTGAGGTAGATCAATAGCCACGGTCCTTCAGTGTGCCCCCAATTTCTTGGCATTCTGATCGACCATGCCTATCGATCTACCCTTAAGATAGCCCTGGTCACAGGCCTTATACAAGTCCTGGTACATATCATTTCAATGGAAAAAGATGATGAGTAAACATCTGGAAGAAGAAAGAAAAAAGGAAAAACAAGAAGACTTCTTTAATGTAACAAAGAACTACTACTCACAGAAGAATGTTCTTCAATCAACAAAGGATCCATTGCTTCAGGTCAAATTGAGGATTCACAGCCAGGATGCATCCGGATTGGATTTATTGTTTCAGCTTGATTTTTTTTCTTTGTTTATTATTGTGTCGTTGGCAGGGATTAATTTTTCATGGTTGTTTGGATTTTTATTTTTATTGGCCATCGGGCTAGTATTGATTTATTTTTTTATGGTTGGGCATTTATTGGAATTATCTGCTGGTTCCCCTGAGGATGAGTAGAATGACCTTCATCTTGGCAGGGGTAAGTGATGCTTTTATTAATTTAAGGTTTTCATTGATTACCAATGTGGCTATCTAGGCCCCCGTTGAAGGCTTAGGTAGCCACAGTGACAATCAATGGATTAAAAAGATAGATTTTATTCGGTTATTATTTATTGCAATGCATATTTTGTGACCCATATTTTTGTTATGCTTTTCTATGGGCAAAATCCATATTATCCCCATTTGTTTATAGGGCTATTGTCCATAACTGTGGGGTGATTTTTGTGGGGTAGGGGGTGGAAAATGGGGGTTGTGGCCCAGGGGAGAGTGATTAGGTTTCCCGGGTTGGAGGTGGGTGGTGGGAGGGGTTAACCCCTTGGTTAGCTTAGTGGTTAGTAAAGCATTGTATAACAATGCTTTACTAGCCACCAAACGAGGCTAGGTAGTGTGGGATTATGTTTTTATTAAACTTTTATTAACCCCATTGTAGCCCTTTCTGGTGAGCTAGTCATGAAGCTCATTATTGGTTTACCTGTGGTCTACGAAGGGGTTAATATTTACTGCAATGTATTTTAATTACCATGTTATCATCTATTTCAGGTTGGTTTATCTTACAGTATCTTGCTTATCTATATATTGACCAACATATTGGCCATTATATAAATACATGTAGGAAAGACAGGGCTAATGGCATCCTGGAGTAGGTGATAAAATATTAGCAATTAAAAAAAATAGGTTTGACGCATGGTGTCTTCAGAGCTGAACACCATTAATTTCAGTTCCAGGGATCCCCTGCTTCCGGAGATACACACCTCTGTAGGTGCTGCCGGTGTCTCTCTCCAGGATTTTGGAATTAAAGTCAGAATTCTTAACAATCCACTAACATTTTTTGGTGCACAATCCGTGGTTGGTTTTTGGGGTGGAGCGGAGAGGGGGGAACACACAGATTTGTCCTAAAATTCCTGGAATCGGATTTGGAATGTACCGCTCATCTCTACTAACAATGCTCAGCATAATTAAAAGACATAACATCAGTAATCATAAAGGTAAAGTATAAAGAACAACTATAAGAAAACAAATCATATAGAGAAAACTCCCTTAACAACCAGAGAAAAATGTAAAGGCTGGCACCTTAGAAACTCGATGATTCTGGCAAAAAATTAGGCCTTTTATCAAGACTATTATAGTTGTTGTTTATACTTGCCTCTTATGATAGCTGATGTGATGTCTTTTGATTGTCTCAAGGAATTGTTAGTCCTATTGTGAAAGATACTTGTTTCAATACATTTTTAATACATATTTTTGCATTATGTTGTCCTTTGTATTCATTTTGGTGCATTGATTTCCATATATTTAATATGTCACATCATATAGACGATGCATAGATCCAGGTACTTGAATGCTATTGAATGTGGGAGTTTGACATTAGTGTTTGAGTAAGTTCCAAGTACCAAATTAGCGCAAGACTGTTTTTGCTAATTGATTCATGAGTGTTTTACAAGTAACCTCATATTTATCCAATATACAATTTTTTAAGGAACTTTTTGCTCTTTTCTGATACCAGATTTCTAATGTGGTACGCAGCGGATTAACTGATCTTGATTTGGATCCTATCCTGTACAGTCTTTTAGGTTTTGAGTGGCTAAGTAGGCAGCCACCTTTGGTCTCAGTATAAGGAGGAGTTAATTAAAAAAAATTGAAAGTCCATATAGTATGCAAGTTACTTTAGGCTGTAATGGGCAATATAGGGAGTATTTGATTACTGTACTGTATGTTGTGTTGTTTTTTTTAACTTCTTGTTAAGAAGTAAAGTTACATGTACAGTATATAGTCCGACACATAAATAGTCACTTAAACTCGTAATAAAAAACGGATACTTCTCATAAATTAAAGAGAAAAAATGAATCACACATTATTTTGCGTTAACATTATATATTTTTAGTTACATAAACAGTAACATCAGTAACATTTCATTAGCATTAACATGAAGATTTTGTATATATTTCTATTTTACAAAACCTATTAACTGACAAACTAAAAACAACAAAAAAAATGAACCATCCTCCAACATACTTTATAGTTTCAATAGGTTATGCATGCGGTACAGCAAACAGAAGACGTGAAGTTTATTCCATTGCCTTTTTAAATTTAGCTATGCTATAATATAAAGAGATTATTCTAAATAAATTATTCTAAATTCCACATATTCCACATTTATCAGCATTTCAGAAGTTGTTATTTCTGTCTTCAATTCTTGGTTTCTACATCCAAATTTCCCGGTAGATCTTCATCTGTCTGCTGCAATACAAACACGTGTGTGATTGGATCAATGCTCTCAATTAATCTTTACACGACAGCACCATACTTCACAAGCAAAAAGGACTGTACAGTATGTGTCAAGGCAATGTTGGTGTTTTCTTGCATTGAATGAGGCATTTGAGGGATGTAAGATAATGAGTACAGATGGGCAAAATTCTCAACCTTGTTCGAATCTGCCGTGGATTGGCCATTTCCTTTTATCAGTGGAATTCCGCAGATCAGTCTCAAAAAGGCAGATTCATTTAACGCAACTGAAAACTTGGAATATAAAAGTACAGATACTGTATAACTTAAATAGCAGCTAATGCCAGATCAATGGCACTTACAGTAATAACACCCCCCAACCCCATAATGTGATTCAAGACGATAGAATCCAGTCCAGTAAGAAAGGGTTGTGAGATTTTAGGATTGTCCGTGTGGGTTGGGATATTAATTGGGTTAGATTTAGTGATTTGAGTTATGTCCGGATTTTGATGTTTTTTGGGTTAAACCAATTGAGGTTGAAATCCCCAAGAACTAGCAGCTCACTCTTCGCATTAAGAGATGAAATTGTGAAAAGAAAGAGAGTGATAGCAACTAGGGATTATAGTGGGGCTTTAGGGGGGTGGTAGATGCCCTCAATAAGAAAGGGCATAGAGAAGCAGAGGCACATTTTGCCAACTAAGATTTCAAAAGAGGGTGGGCTTTGGGGGGAAATTTATCAGCATAAATTATACGAAAAACAAAAATGAAAGAATATCCGGAGCGCAGCAACTGAAAGGCAGAATCCAAGGTAAGCAGCACTCAGGTAAGTTCAAAAAAGGGGTTTATTTGGACAAACAGCAATCTCCATGGACACCTCCTACATGTTTCACGCCCGCAAGGCTCTTTATCCAGGAGCTGACACAGCCGCTGGATACACAGCCGCTGGATACACAGCCGCTGGATACACAGCCGCTGGATACACAGCCGCTGAAGCTCCGGTTGCCTTGATTGAACCTATCCTCTTGGGGGGGGGGCGCTAACATATGAGGTAAGTCTACTTTCCTTACCTTTGGTCCCCATCCAAGTGCTAGGCACCAGATCCCACTTATAGATCTCCCTCCATGACAGAACTACACACGAGATCAGACTCGTTGTCAGCATACCCCCTGAGTGCATGACAGCAACACATTGACTAAATTATATGAAGTCTGCTATATAAAGTAACACCCCTCCTCCTTTCTTTGATCTATTTTTAAAAAAAATGGAGTATCCCTGAATGGAGATTGTTACCTCAAGGGTTTTAGGAGTTAACCATGTTGCAGTTAGAATGATGGCTAATAGGCGTATGCAGAAAGCACCATGCCCTTAGTTCATTCAGTTTAGGCTGCAGGCTCGGGATGTTTATATGGGCAACATATAGCCTTTTTTGGAATTTGAAAGGGGCATTCCCAGGATTATGGGAGGACCTTGGTCAAATGATACTATGCATATCTTTTTTTTAATTACATACACAGTAAATGTTATATATACACTACCGACACACTTTATTCGAGTGTGGCCGGTACCGCAAGCCGGGAGATTTCCCGGCTTGCTAGTGGCCGCCCCTCGGCGTGCCGCGCGTCATAGACGCGCGGTCACGCGTCATCGGGAGCGTGCGCCCCCTGCACGCGTGTCCAGGGGCTCCCCGAGGGAGCCCTGGTGTCCCGCGATCGCGGGACAGCGGCAGGGGGTTCCGGGGGACCCGGCGGACCCGGCAGCGGTAGGGAGAGCGCCCCGATCGGAGGGCGCTCTTCCGCTGCTTCGGCGCGCGCCCGTCACACTCGGGCGCGCGCCAGGCTACTGCTGCGGCACAGAACGGGCAAATGCTCGAATAAACTGTGCCGCAGCAGTATACATATATGTGTATATATGTATGTGTATGTATTTATATATATACTAGCTGAGAGACCCGGCGTTGCCCGGGATGTAATGTTCCCGCTCCTCTCTGTCTCCTCTCTCCTCCCCCCTCTCTCTGTTTATCCCCCATTCACATCAATCCAGTCCCCCCCCTCCTTTACAGCTCTGTTTGTCCCCCTTTACAGCTTCATGCAGTGTGTGCGTCAGTCATTGTGTGTGCGTCAGTCAGTGTGTGTGTGTGCGCGTGCGTCAGTGAGTCTGACGCAGAAACACAAACACACACACACAGACTGAGTGACGCACACACACACACACACCTCCTTGCGCCCCCCGTGCTCCCGGCTCGGCCACGGGGGGGTTAACTGCTTGCTGGCGCTCCCGGCGGTAAGACGGGGCCGCGATGAGAAGAGCTGAGTGAGGCGGCGTGTGAGAGGCGGCGGGAGTTTTGCTGGCGGTGTGTGAGAGGTGAGGTGGAGGAGGCTTGGCGCCGGGGAGGCTGAGGTTTGCGGTGAGGGGGGGCGGGGGGTTTGCGGTGAGGGGGGGCGGGGGGTTTGCGGTGAGGGGGGGCGGGGGGTTTGCAGTGAGGGGGCGGCGGGTTTGTGGTGAGGGGGGGCGGGGGGTTTGCGGTGCGGGGGGGATTTGCAGTGAGGGGGGGTGGGGAGTTTGCGGTGAGGGGGGGCGGGGGGTTTGCAGTGAAGGGGGGTGGGGGGTTTGCGGTGAGGGGGGCACACACACACACGACGGGAGTGAGAGGGGGTGGAGAGTGGGACTGGCGCAGATCCGAGGAGAGTGAGTGAGTGTGTGTGTGTGTCTCTCCTTTGGCCCGTCACTCCGCCTCAGGCCAATGAGAGGTGTGCAGGGGCGGGCGGGCCAAGGGAGCAATCTCATTGGCCTGGCCCAAGGTCCAATGGGATTGCCGCTAGGGACACAGGGAGGGACACAGGGAGACACATACAGACATAGAAACATATGACTGTTTGAGAAATATATAGTAGATATATATATATATATGTGTGTATATATGTATGTGTATGTGTATATATATATGTGTGTGTGTGTGTGTATATATGTATATATATATATAATACATATATATATATATATCTATATATATATATATATATATCTATATATATAGATATATATATATATATATAGATAGTCATGTGAAAAAGAAAGTACACCCAATGTACTTAATTCCATGGTTTTACATACAGTATCTGGACATAATAACAATCAACTGTTCCTTAGCAGGTCTAAAAATTAGGTAAATACAACCTCAGATGACATATTACACCGTGTCATGATTTAACAAAAATAAAGCCAAAATTGAGAAGCCATGTGTGAAAAAGTGCTAATCAAATGCCCTTGATTAATTGATCAGCAAGGGTCACCACCTCTATTAAAGCGAAAGTTTTAGCAGTTTGCTGGTCTGGAGCATTCAGGTGTGTGTTAACAAAATGCCAAGGAGGAAAGGCATTAGCAATGATCTTAGAGAAGCAGTTGTTGCTGCCCATCAATCTGGGAAGGGTTATAATGCCATTTCCAAACAATTTAAAGTCCATAATTCTACACTGTGGAAGCTGCTGAATTCTCTCCATATCGGATGATCTTACCGGAGTGGCTTGGTTCCTGCATTCTGGCTGGCGATTGAGTATTACTTATAACTGCTTGTATTTCCGTTATGTTTGTGAGTGTGCCTTTTTATACATTCAACTCCACATAAATTTTTGTAAACTTTACTACGCTATGAGTGCGCCTGTTTTTTGCTTGTTTATATATATATATATATATATATATATATATATATATATATATATATATATATATATATATATATATATATAGCCTATCCCATAGCCTCTCTTGCATTCCCAGTAAAATCAACCCCACACTGATGAGACCCATCAAGGTCGAAACGGCTGTCTGTGGGTGGTTTTCTGGGTATGCACCTTAACCCTGGCTGTGCTCAAAGCTGTGACCATGCAGCAAGCTTAAGCCTATAGGGAACCATGTTCAAAATGGTTATTGAGGCAAAAAGTGACACTGTGTGCTCATTTGCATGTCATTTCCCAGAATCCCTTGCTGCAGTGGAAGTGCTGTATGCTGGGTGATAATGGGGAAAGGCGGGGTTGCAGACCTGCCTAAGACATGCAGATGAGCATACAGTTATATTTGCATATTTGCTTTCCTGTGGAGGGTTTTTGTCACTTTTTTTACTCACCATAACTTAACTCAGTATTATGGTTTAGCCTATCCCATAGCCTCTCTTGCATTCCCAGTAAAATCAACCCCACACTGATGAGACCCATCAAGGTCGAAACGGCTGTCTGTGGGTGGTTTTCTGGGTATGCACCTTAACCCTGGCTGTGCTCAAAGCTGTGACCACGCAGCAAGCTTAAGCCTATAGGGAACCATGTTAAAATGGTTATTGAAGCAAAAAGTGACACTGTGTGCTCATTTGCATGTCATTTCCCAGAATCCCTTGCTGCAGTGGAAGTGCTGAATTCTGGGTGATAATGGGGAAAGGCGGGGTTGCAGACCTGCCTAAGACATGCAGATGAGCATACAGTTATATTTGTATATATATATATATATATATATATATATATATATATATATATATATATTTATATATAAAAATAAACAGATGGCACACACATATGTGGCAAAAAGGTGCTTGTCCCATACAGGTAATGTATAGATAGGTTCCTTACCGAGTAGATCCAGGATCCCAAGATCACGAGGCAAGAAGGAGACAGCACACTCAAAGGTAAAAAAAACCAGCGTGTATTCAGTAGAAAAACCGGCACATAAACCCAATGTTTATGTGCCGGTTTTTCTACTGAATACACGCTGTTTTTTTTACCTTTGAGTGTGCTGTCTCCTTCTTGCCTCGTGATCTTGGGATCCTGGATCTACTCGGTAAGGAACCTATATATATATATATATATGTATATATATATATATATATATGTATATATATTATATATACATATATATACATATTGTGTGGTATGCTTTTTTTTTTTTTTTTTTTTAGCTTGCTGGGATTATGTGTGCTTATTAACTTTTTTCCAGCTGGTCTCAGCTGTTTGGAGGTTAGTGGCCCCTCCCCCCTAGGGTTTAAGCTTGCCCCTCCCCCACTCCAATTACCAGATCTTTTTCATATTGCAGGCTTTATACAGATCCAATGTGATCATTCTCCCTCCTAATATAGAGGTAAATGAGAATTTTAATCAGGTAGTGTTAGGACCTGCAAATTGGGTCAAATCTTGTTGTGCCTTGCATGCTTAATGCTTTGGTCAAAGGGTTTAACTAAATTACCCCTTTTCAAGAGAATATATAGGTATTTCACTGTGCATTTTTGTCATATTGTATGCAGCTTTGGGCTTCTCTGTCTTTTGTTGTATATAGTCTAGTAAGTCTCCAGGATGGAGTAGGCTTTGTTTTTATGCTTTATGTTTTGGCATAAAGGGACAGTACCCGATACTTTATGTTGGTTTGTGTTGTAAATAAACCCTGCCGAGGGCTTGTTTAAACACAATATCTACGTTTATGTGTTTCTCTGACCTCACCTACAGGCTGTTCCGTCACAGGCTCTGTAACTAATTATGTTAATTAAAGGACAACTAAAAATGGAAAAAGGGAAAAACAATAGAAATTCAGATGGCATGTATTTATTCAGATTTAAGAAGGATTTGCGGCCATATTTACTAAGCAGACTTCTGCCATAAGACATTTTGGCAGTATTGGAACCACCGTACAAAACATTGAAGTCAATGGGATGTAAGGTGTCTTCCGGTGCTAGACAATGTCTTATGGTAGAAGTGAGAAAGAAGGAAGGAAGCTCTAGCACTCTATTACTAGAAACATACAAAATAAGTGGTAATGGAATAAAAAAGTATATGGAGATCCTACTGTATGTATGAGAAAAGATTTACATACTCCCAGGATCAAGATTAATTGCTTAGTTTCAAGGGGACATATAGGAAATTATATTATATGCCTGTGAACTGTTCCTGTTGCACCGACAATGGACTGTATGTCTTTTTTCTAGTGTACAGATAATTATAGCCAAATAGTCCAGACTTGGGTGGAAATTGCGTAAAAAGTGTGTCTTAGTCCCGCTGCTGGAGTCAGTAGGAGGGAATTTCCAAATCCCTCAGAAGAAAATTATGGCAAATGATGGATGTTCACTGGAGCATAGACCAAGCGAGATGGTTTGAAAGACAAAAAGAGAAAAGAGAAAAAAAAAAGAGGGGGGGGGAGCAGTGGTGTAACTCTATAATTTAAATAACCATCTAGTCCAGTAACGTACAGTAGATGACCAGAAAGACATAAACGGGCATTGCCCACTGTGCTGAAACGTCTTGTATTTGACATGCACAAAACACAAGATAGGCGTTTGCAAGTGGAAAATATATTATTTTTTATCCGGAAATATTTTTTTTTTGTAACAATTTTTTTATTGGAAATATTCAAAAGTTACATTACATTCAGGAGTGTCATGAGCCCATGACACTTTGCTATGATACAATCTTACAGTGACCAATAACATTTTCCCGTTTCCTACGAGGGGGGGAAAAAGGGGGAGGGTGAAGAGGCGGGGGGGGGAAAGGGGAGGGGGAGACAAACGGGGAGGGAAGGGGGGGGATGGGGGAGTATGAGGGGGGGGGGAGGGGGGCACGCCGCCACCTCCCTATCACCCCCCCTGGGTGCAGGGAGGGGGAGGGGCCCCAGTGGCATCGGAGCGAGGCCCTTTTTGGATTTTATCTTTCCACCCAGGGGTCCCAGGTGTTCCAGAACTGGGGCATCTTTTTTTGGAGCATTGCCGTCAGTTTCTCCATTGTCATTACTTCATTAATTCTTCTGACTACTGTCGTTCTCGAGGGGGCTTTGATCTGCTTCCAGGCGGCTGCTAGAGAACATCTAGCCGCTGTCAGTATGGCCGAGATTAGCCTAGATATTGGTGGTGGAAGGTCGTCTATGGGTTTGTTCAGCACCAGGGAAAGTGGATCTAGGAGGATGGGAAGTCCCGTGACCTCGTGGATAAGCGTCTGGATCATGGTCCAGTACCTCTGGATCTCCGGACATGACCACCAAATGTGGGCCATGTCCCCCTTTTGACCACATCCCCGCCAGCACATATCTGGAAATATTTTAATAAAACTATATTATGCTATGGCAATCTTTATCTGTTTTTAAATAAGGTACATCAAGAAAAACAGATATAGATAACCTGGATGTCTCCAATTGAGATTGTTCCAATCAAGAAGCATGTGTAAATGCTGGTCTTAAATATATTTATATTAGATGCTTATTTAAATTAAAGTGTTACACCACTGTTGCCCCCCTTTTTTTCTCTTTTTGTCTTTCAAACCATCTCACTTGGTCCACATGCCAGAGGACGTCCATCCTGGGCCACACATTTCTTATAGTAGAAGACTGCTCAGTAAACATGGACCCATTATCCTCAACATCAAGATCTTCCAGATAATTGTCAAACTTACAGATTCACTTTCTCCAAGCATTATCAGAGTGTCGCTCACAGCTATGCTGATGCTTCCTCTGCCACTTTTTGACACTAAGGGAACATAAAAGCATTATTACTGGCAAACAAATGTCATAGCAAAAAAATCTAAAAACAAATAATTACAGGTGCTGAACACAGCAGTGAACCCTGTACATTGCTTGTAATTCAACAAATTATACACCACTTTGTAACAGCATTTTTTCTCTGACTAAAAAAAAAATACTTTCGCCATCTTTACTTGAGAGGTCAATTAGTACACTGTCTATGTCATGTATGAAGAGTATATAAAAAGGAAATATTGTGATGAAGCACTATAACATTATCCAACGCTCCATAATGCAAAATTGGTGCAATACGTCTGCTACCAAAGGTCAAGATGTTTCTTATCAAACAAATCATTGCTTTATGTGGAACTTTTCCTATTTGAAACCTCTTGCTGTTTTCTGCATCATCATTGCATTGATGAATTTGCCATGCCGTGGTCCCTTTTGTGAGTACTGTAGTGAATGTATTCGTGAATATTTGTACTTAATTCTGTATCAATTTCAATTTTCTATCTGATGACAGTAATGACAATAATATTATTAATAATAAACCTTAAATTAAGGTGAAATTAATGTACCCCAACTTATGTACACAGGGAAAAAAATGTTTTGTCTTACACTGTAAATTGAACAATATGTAAAATTGTAAAGGAAAAATAAATCTTTGCCCTTAAAAATAATGGGTAGGTTTGTGTAATGATTGGGGGCCATATTTCCTAAATAGAGTTATGCTATAAGAAACCTTCATGCACTTGAAGTCACCTAAAATTAAAGTCAATGACCTATAACGTGTATCCAGTGACTGTCTTATGCAGAAAACGGCTTAGAAAATAAGGTCCATAATTCCTTCTTTGAATGGAAATATATGAAGAAATATAATGAACAGGTTACACCCTAAAGTAGATCTTCTCCTAATTTGATTCTTCATTTTGAAGCTTATAAGAACATTGCTTTAGCATCTTTTTCACGGTCACCTATATCTACATTTAAATCTCCTCCAATCATTAATAATATAAAATTGAGAGATTTTCATATACAGTAAAGAAAAAAATACCGTAGGTGTGTGACGGTAGGGGGTAACTGACCTTCATAATAAAGGTGAAGCCCGGCTGGTTACCCCTAAAAACCGTGTGTAATTGGCTCTCTGTGTTTGCTCTTGGGGTCAGTAAAGTGTATTAATGTATCCCCTGTAACCATGTTCCCTCAAACTGTCCCCTCAAGCTAGGGATGTCCTGTGTGTTTAGGACCCCTCATAGGAAATAGCTGCAGGACCGGGACTTTGGGAACAGGAGTTTAAGGGTGGATGTTGGGGGGCAAATAGGGTTAAAAACTATGTAAAGTGTTGCTGACCCATTATACCGGGAGTACTGTAATTGTACCCGCAAATATTGCATGTTTTGCGAGTACGTGTCTAAGGATAAAGACAGCGTGTGTTGGAGTGACAATATACTATTTACACGAATAGACACAGCTCAAAGTGACTAAGCACTGGGCTAAGCCTGGAGCAAGTCAAATTGTTCCTCAGAACTTGGCCGTGACTGTAGAACTTGTCCTCATCTAGGCTAGGCTTCTCCGGCATCTCCGTGCCAAGTACTTTGCTATTCCGAGCAAAGCACTTTTGGAATGCCTGCCAGCGCTTCAACAGAGAAAGCCCTAGGATGCTCTCATTCTCTGATCGGGCAGTCCCTTACATAAACCTCGCTGTCCCATGTTTAACATGGAAGAGGGACTGGCGACCAATCAGAGCATGGGTTTGCACACAGTAGCCAATCAAGAGCCAGAGACTCGCCTGACTGTAACCAATTAAAGGGGGCAGAGGGGGAGGCTTAGATTCAGGTTGCCGGCATGGCGGGAAATATGAACTGGCCAATGGAAATCGTGCCTACGTACTCTGTCTTTGCAATGGCTAGGGCTCTAAAACTTGGATTCTACCACTTGGTTTTAAAACAGTCACTGCACTGTGTTTTAAAACTTGGTTGTAGAACTTGCTGGTGGCGCCATGATGTTACATAGGGTTATTTCATTAATAAAATACTCCGTCTTTATACATAGAACTGTACCCGCAAACATGCACGATTCGCTGATACAATTACAGTACTACCGGTAGAACCGGCCAGCAACACTTGACTCACATTTTAACACCTTTCGCCCTCCAACATCCACCCTTAAACTCCTGTTCCCAAAGTCCCGATCCTGCAGCTATTTCCCATAAGGGGTCTAAAACATACAGGACATACTCAGCTTATGAGCTCACAGGGGACAGCTAAGGAAACATTTACAGGGTATACAGTAAAAACACATTACCTGCCCTATGGGCTTCTAAAGACAGCCCAGTACACACAGTTTATGTGGCAGCTGCCGGGCTTCACCTTTATTATGAAGGCTGGCTACCCCTACTGTGACATCTTCCCTCTCAAGAAGAAGGCTCCAGGACAGTCACTTTATCCAGTGGCTTTTTGAGCCGAAAAATTATTGAGACATCAGGGTTGAGGCAGAGTCCCTCTGGCCAGGAAAGTCCTCTGGAATTGCTGTTCTCCTTGCCCCTTACACTGTCCAAGTTCAACAGGGCAAGGCTCCACCGCAGCAATAAACCCGTCTCTCCCTGCCACCCTGGTACCCACCCCCCGGGGCTGTGATCCCTGATCACTGGGGAAGGTTTCTCAGTAAGATAGGGCTTAGGGCTGCAAGGCCTTCTTTGCTCCAACTGCAGCAAGACAGATCCGCAGAGCCTGAAATGCTGTCCCACACTTGGGGGACCAGGCTGCCAGTACCCTAAGCTGCTGCTCAGTCAAATCAGTCAGGGGTTCAGTCAGGGCGCTATAATGGGTCACTAAATCCTGGTAGTACCCTTGCACTTCCCTGATCTCCCCCTCTATGCGACTGGGCAATCAACCCACTGGTCCCGCTTGGCTCCTCCGTAGCTAGGACCACATCTCTTCCTAACACCTCTCGCACACATTCCCACTGGGGAACTGCGAGTTGGAGACCTACAGCCTGGCTCTCCCGATCCCCCAGTGGTGGGCTATAGACAGCAATCCCCACCGCTTCACTCCCAGCCTCTTGCTGGAAGTGCATCCCTAGTCCCGGTGGCAGTCTCCGTGGGGCTCTCTGTCAATAAAGCCTGTCATGGGAGACCTGGTTTATTGTACACCTTTTACCAGGATCATGTATTGAGCGAAACAAGATAATGAAATACACTGAAGTTTATTCACAGAAATAGGCATACACATAGTGGAACAAAAAATACACACAAAAAGACACACTTACTTGGGTACTGGGGTTGAAAACTAGACTTTCCTAGCTGCAGGGAACTCCAAATAAGAGTTTATCCTTGACCAGGACTTAGTACCAAACGTCCTGGAACTGAAATCGCCTTGAAATCCCAACCGCAACCGCTACGTTAGTTTCTGAGAACTTGGCAACGAAAAGCTGGACTTAGAATATTTTCCGGGCAGACTTTTCTGAAGTCGGTGCTCTGCTATTCGCGCAAGAGCACATTTGAAAAGCCCACCCAAACTTCTGGCGCTGAGAATCTCAAACGTTATTGATTTAGGGGTTTCTTATAGTATTTTGGAGTTCATTTGCAAAATATTACAGCCAATCACAGCGTGGGAACATTCTTAGTAGCCATTTAGAGCGAAACCGGTATAGAAAGCCAGGTTAGCGGGGAATCTGAATCTGCTAAGGGACATGCGCAAGTTTGCCACCTCTGTCCCTTACTATTCAGATGTCACCCGCTGGGTCAGGTTCCTCCAGGTTTGGTAGGACAAATGGCAGCCAGGAAGACTGCCATTCATCCCAGAACATAAGTACTTGAGCCCTTCCCTGTTACCAAAATGGCTCTCACACCTCTGGCATCCTCTGGTGGCTTTCATCTCTGATATCCAGCAGACTTACTGGCACCAACTTGGTAGACCTGGTAGCCTATCTGCACATTGGTCCCTAAAGTCCAAGCTCATATACATTGCACACAGTATATTACAGTGCACACAGTATATTACAGTATTAAACACAATGTTAATAAAATATAATTTTAATACATTCTAGATCAGAGTTAACCAAAACAGAGCTTGACCTTTTTTAAGAGCCTTGTTACCCGCTCACAGTCACACTCTTACACTTACACTTTTCTCGTGTCTGCCTGCTAGCTGGCAGGCAACCCAGGCGTGGCCAAACGCTGATGCCTCCGGGGATGTCTCCAGCCCGCAGAACATTTTCACTGGCCAGGCTCGGGTGCGAGGAACCCCCTGATGCCCCATCAGTAGTGTCTCCTCCTCCCCTGCACAATCTGTTTCCTACCCACTCAGGGACTCACTAACTGGCCCCTCTCGGTCCAGAGTCTGGCCGGAGCAACCGGGGCTGGTACCCAGTACAAAAGAACACTGGGTCTGGGGAAGTGATCGGACATGATCCTGGAGGCAGGCTCGGTCGCCTGAGTTCTCCTGTCATCCAGATCAGGGTCTTCCCGCACCATCTCCTGGGACCACTCACTGAGCTCCAGCCATTCACCCTCCGTCACACTGTCAGGGGAATGGTCAAAATGGGGGTCGGAATATACATAGGGACACAGGTTAGGCATGGTCTGGCTTACCTGCCTGGTCCCTCAGGGACCTCCATACTAATAGGCTCCAAATGCAGGGGAGTGATGATCCATGTGGTGGGCTCCAAAAGCTTGGGAGCAACAAACACTGATTGGGGCGGAAGTGCCAACTGCACCTCCCCCTGGGCAACTGCCTGCGTTTGTCTCCCTGTGATTGGGGTCACAGGAGCATCCTCTTCTGGTAGCTCCACCAGCATCCCTGTCCATGGGAGCTGGTGCTGTAGGCAGACCACTTCAGGCTGCTCCAGAGGTAATGTAGCGCTGGGGTCCCCTAGGCTGACCGCCTGCTGATTGTCTTGGACCCCTGTACCCAAACTTCCTCTTCCATGGAGTGTTTGGTCCTCCTGCCCGATGGCTGCAAACTGCTGCCAACCGTGCTCCATCACTGTGCCGCATTCTGCGGCTGCAGGGACTGCTGGCTGGGTCCTCTTGTGGAAGTACTGCATGGTCGCTTGATGTTAAATTGCCAGGGATAGCCTCTCATAGGTTGTCCGCCTTGTAGCTGGGGAGCATTGCCCCAGACTGGGGATACTTGATCGGGGGGCACTATGTGTAACAACGGGGTTCAGGACCTGCTTCTCTACCTGTGGCCACGCGGGCACACAGTCCACCGCCATATTGGCGACCGCGAGGCAAGGCACCTTCGTGGCACCTTCCTCAGCCCGCAAGTGGGCACTCCTCAAACCTTAAGGGATGACCCCAAATACTTTGTACTGCTCCGGGATGAATAGTTATTTTGAAAGCTCCTTGTTATTGTACCCGAAAGTACTGAAATGCTTAATTAAAGACGTGAGTTTGGAAAGAGGGGGTGCTCATTAGATATTGAGTAGAATTACATTCCAAAGAATAAAGCCAAAGGGCAGTAAGAGAAAGGTTTTAGGTGGAAGAGGTTTTAAATACAAAAAGGCATAGACATAAGACACCCTTGAGCAGAACACAAAACAGGGTTATAGCAACAAATTAGGGGCAGAGGAGTGTAAAGCTTTGAAATACAGAAAAGTAATTTAGTAGGTTATACAGGATTTGACGGTAAACTGGGAGAGAGATTTCAGCAGGAGAGAAGGTGTCAGGATCCATGGTTCACGACACACTCGGGGCACACGGTGCTTATCCAACCTGTGTTTGGGCCCCCCGCTCCACCCATCAACCGTAACGCTCTTCTTCCTCCTCCTGTGACCAGCCGACATGCTATGGTTGCGTGCGCATCCCGCGTGGAGGTAAATACGCTTCCCTCCGGTCCTACCTCCAGACTCCGCCCACGCGGCGACATCATCGGCGGGCAGTGCGCACTCGCGGTGCATGATCAGCGCACGCACGAGTCGTGTCATCTGACATCATCAGGGATGTGTAACATACGTGCTTGCCACAAACTGGGACCGGACCGCGGGGCTGAGTTGGGGATGAATAAGCACCGACCTTAGACCGCGCAAACTGGTCCGGAGTGCGGAAATCATCGTCAAACAGGCCAGGTTCAGGATTGGAGAGAACAGGGTTAACGTTATCCAGGCAGGGGTCAAGGCAGGCGGCACAGGAGCGGTGGTCGAGGATACGAGCTGAGGTCATCATCAGGGAATACAACAATGCTTCTTCAACGAAGACAGCAAGGCTTCAGGGATAGGAACAGGAACTGCAGAATCCAGTGCTACAGCACAGAACGGCACCCCCTAGCCGGGTACAGCCCAGAGTGGTGGAGACCACTGGGAACAGGAACTGCCAACAGGAAGGCCACAGGAACCAGGGGTGCAGACACGCCACAGGAAACACTGGGGACACCAGCGTAGCCGCTTCAGCACGGCGGCGAAGTCTGCCAGGAACAAGGGAAGCAGCGCCGGGGCTGCTATGCAAGAAGGCCTTGGGATGCAGGGGACTCGGATTGCAAAGTCTATGTCCAGCAACTTCCTGAGGGCGGGGCAGGAACTAAATAGCACAGGAGGCCAATCAGGCCAGAGCTGCACAGGAGGCAGCAGGAGGCAGGTGATTGCAGAAGCAGGGAATAGTTTGTCTGGAACCTGCAAAGCTCCGGATGGATGGGCTCCAGCCAAACCCAGGAGTGGATTCCTGACAGGATCCTTCCCACACCTGTCTCCTTCATCCCTTCGGCCTATCACTCTTGTCTTACTGACGTGCCACCTCCAGCCTGTTCCTCATTGGTATCTCTCTCCTATATATGCTCAGCCAGCCCACTGGCAATTCGGCTGAGCATTAACCTTTCTATGTGCAAAGTGTTCACTGCTACCCTTGCCTCCACAGTCTTGTCTTGTATGGTTCCTATCTTCTCTGTTCCTGACCCCGGCTATTCTTCTGGACTCCACTCTTCTACACTCCTGACCCCGGCTACCGACGACGATCCACACCTTTCCAATCCCGACCTCGGCAAAGTACCACTATGATCTGCACCTCTCCAATCCAGACCATGGCTAAGTACCTTCAATGATCTGCACCTCTCCAACCCTGACCGTGGCAAGTACCTTGAGTTTGAGCAGTAGGGCGATAGGGGTAAAGGCATATCCTAACAATAGTACAGAGAAAAATCAATAGCATTCATGTGAGAGGAGAATGTTAGGGATAAATCAAATGTGTTACTGGGTGTGATAGTGCATGGACTGTCAACATCATTGACAGTAATAAAGAAAGGACAAAAGAACTTGGCTTGGAAGGAAGTATAAGGAGCTTCGACATGTTAGGTTTGAGTTGGCGGAGGACCATCCAAGATGATATTGTGAATAGAGATGTCGAAAAAAAATTTTTGCATGGTTTTAAGTTCACAAGCAGTTTGCCTAGTGAAACAAAAACTCAACTCCATCGCCAGAAAGCTTTTTTGTGAATAAGAAAGCTGGTAATATTCGGCAAATTCGCAACATTTTCAGAATCTTTTCCGGCAAAAAAGTTTGCGTGAAATTTTGGTCTGAACAGCAGATACTGTATAAGGTCTGGGGACGTAATACATCTATCTAGTGGACACTTGGTCATTTATTACCTATAATACACCACTATGTTTTCTGTTTTTTTCCCCTATGTCTGGAACCATTACCCGAGTCTACGAGCTGGAGGACATTTCCTTTTTTCTGAGGTTGAAATGTAAATTTGTGTCATACGCATGGAACATACAGATATAGCAGACCTGTACCAGCGGGTGCAATAACATGGTAGCCAAGTCCCTCTTTTGCACACATTTAATGCTATTAAAGGGGGTCTGCTCCTACTGGCACTTTGTGTTTGTCATGCTGCAATGCAGATGTGAAAAGGCCTTCTAGATAAGAGTGTAGAGAGGAAAGATAAGAAGTTGCAGGATAAACCTTTAGGATTAGGCAATAAAAAAACCCACTGAAAGTATGATGGGCATGAAAGACAAAATCCAAGTTTCGTTATGGACAGCAAGAGCATAGAGAATGTGAAGGAGAACAGATCCAGTATCAAAAGGAGCAGCGAGGTTGAGTAATTTAGACAGGGTTTAATGGTCTTTGGCATCTTTGATATCATTAGTTGCTCTGGTTAGTGCTGTTTCCATGGACTGAACAGTGCAGAAACCTGGTGGTAGACAGTGTAGGAGAGAATAGGAGTTAAGACAATGGAACAAAAGAGATAAAAGCAGTTATTTTCTTACTTCTTCGACGAGCTGCGGAATGTTGCAGACATGGAGCACTAACACATTCTTTAATATTTCCACTTGCAGTGGCCTTTACGTTTGTATTGATAATGCTTGGAACAATAAGGACTTTCGTTATATTGGCTGTACCTTGTACCTGAGAATATATAGATATATCAAGATATGTTATTCTTGCCCCAACAGAGAATGTTTCTGCTGTACACACTTTTCTAAAGAGATAGACAGATAAACATACAAGTTTGCTTTTGGTCAGTGACCCCACTGCTTTGAAAATAAATGTAATGCTAGTGCTAAATTAATGGTTATACATATAGGGCTCGACATATCAAGATGCTGAAAAGTACAGAGAATTAAAAACATCATTTTAATTGTGCCTGCAGTTAGAATCTTGTTTGTAAAGCTGGATACTGAATAGTAGTCAAAGTAGTTAGTGCCACCTAAGCAGTGGCATTCAGTCCTCTTTTATGCTACAAGGTAAAAACAAATGCAGTACTGAGACACGGAGATTGACATATCCTATTGCTGTATAATATGTGCATCAAGAAACTTCTTCCTAACATTTCATACAGCCATTTACAAAACTGCAAGAGAATGCCGAGTATTGCACCTGTTCGAGACGTAACTGCCAATCAAGTCAATGGCAGGTAACATCAAAACGGGCCGAATACCCTGCTTAATGTTTTGCTAAATTCTGATTCAAATGTGCTTAAACTGCAATCTGTAGCAGTCAAGACGTCTGGAGGCTTTTTGAGATAAGCTGATTGTGGAGGGTTCACCTTGTTTCATGACACCACAGCTAAACCAGGTTTTAGTAATAATCAATGAATTAACAAGCCCGCTTGTTTGCACTTCTCTAATATGTGATTAGCTGGTTATCACTTAAACATGGCCTGTCTGTGGGGAGGGGACACCCATGTTCAACACCTTATTCAAAGAATCATTTTTATTTAACAAGCTAGTACAGCAGATTATTAGCGCCCATGCTGTATAAAGGGGCAATACACATACACTATTTAAAAAAAAATGGTAAGGCAATTTATAGTATAGTTTATAGTATAGTAGTTTTCAACTTTAAAGACAGATAACCATCGCTAAAGAGAAAGTATTACTTTTAAGTATTCCTTTTGGGTTAAGTAAGGTTTTCTTTTTGCTTGTCATACAGATGTATTTATTTTACAAAAAAAGTGGATAGATGCATACATCAATTGCAGCGGTCTATTCATAAACCATTTATTATTGTATACCACAGACAAGATGTACAACATTTTGGGGTCCAAAAGTCCCTTCCTCAGTTGCAAGAGGTCTTTAACTCATTCACATTTCCTTAAATTGGGATGATTGATTCTGAAATGTGTGCTTTCTACTTACATAGTTACATAGTAGATGAGGTTGAAAAAATACATATCAAAATCAACCTATGTAACATGTAGATCACAAATACTTATCTAATATTAATATTTATAATATATTGATCCTGAGGAAGGCAAACAAAAAACCCCAGTGAAACATTATCAAATTGGGTCTCAAAAGGGGAAAAAATATTTCCTTCCTGACTCCAATAATGGCAATCACATTTCTCCCTGGATTTAACATGCTCCACATGTTTACGTATTTGGTATATCCCTGTATACCTTTCCTTTCTAAAAAGATGTCCAACCTTTTTTTTGAAAATATCTGTTGTATCTGCCATCACAGTCTCCATGGTTAATGAACTCCACATTTTAACTGCCCTTACTGTAAATAACACTTTCCGTTGTTACTGGTAAAATCTCCTTTCCTCCACCCTTAAGGGATGACCCGGTGTCGTTCTTACCGCTCTTGGAATTAATAGTTCTTTTGAAAACATCTTGTATTGACCCTGAATATAATTTGTATAAAGTGCTAAGTATGAGCTTTTAAAAAATATCTTCAATAAAAAGTAGATTTTGTCATGTTTCTTACCCTATGGGATGTTTTTGGAATAAAACATGGTGCATAATAGTGTTGCTGTTGTTGACAATCAATCACACTTCCATATACAAGAAGAAGATCATCCATGCTTCCATCAAAAATATCAAACTGTCTGTTGATTTCTATGTCCTCTACATAAGCATGAGATAGCCACGAGAAAATCTTATTGACTGTCCAGTTCTATAAAATGACATCACAAAGAGTTCTTTAGTATACACTTTCCTGAAAATATACAGTACACTCTTATTGATGTCTCTAACAAACATTTTCCCATTTAATCATTCTACATTGATAGTGAAAAGCCAAATATTGAGGTTATAGTTATGTATAGTTCTTATGTATAATATACTAATAATAATGCTATATATTATACTTACATATCCATGACGTACATATTTTAAAAAACAAGATTTTAAAGTAAGCTTACACTGAATATATTTATAATTGAAAGATTGTATGATGTGCTCTACTTGATACAGTCCTTGAATGTGGTTTATTCAGTATAATCCTGTGTACAGGAACCAACTAGAGTAAATTAAACAAAACTAATATTACTGTCTTTGTGGGCCTATGGTTTAAAAAAATGTAACGACATTGGCAGTATTTTTCATAATACTTGTATCTTTAAGGTAACATACTATAATAGTCACTGCAAACAATCTTCATCTAAAGCATACCCCAGTATTCTTTACCTTTAATTGCACTAATATTAAAAAAAATAAAAATAAACTCCAGTTATCAGCATTCCAGGATCTAAAACCTCTAGTTTTCAGCACTTTTTTTATGCAAACTAATTTTATTTTCGCAGTACACGACACTGTCAGTGAACATTTTGTCAATGAGAAGATTGAGCCAGTGCCGGACATATGCAAACTAAGCTACAGTTTGGGGCTTCACAATATGAGGGGCCTCATAAATACAAAGAAATTAATGCATTTCAAGATTAAAAATTGGATAATATATATAGAAGATATGGAAAAAAGAAGATTCTCTATACATTTGGACATTTTCATTCAAGTATGACCCTAAGCATCATGTTCAACGAAAGTGGAACTTCATAGCTTATCATTTGAAGACATCAATGATTTTGCTCTACAAAAATCACCAAAGAAAATGTTTTAATATTAAAATTGTAGCTTTCCACTGTCATCTTTGTATATATGTAACATGGTATGTCCCATAATACCTATCTTTCCCCACATAGTATACAGAATCTGCAATTAAGTCCTGTTAAGTACCAGGCAGTAGCAGGTTAATCTATGGGCCAGTGACCCCCCCCTTTTGCTTTCCGTGAAAGTGAAGGAAGAAAGGAACGTGGTGACTCATGACCTGTGTATAGCCTATCAGTGATGGGTACAGTCCATGAGCATGCTGCAACACACTGAGTCTCACTCTCAGCATATAGTTACGTTCTGAGTCTCACTCTGAAAGTGGCTCTATCAGCCTGAAAGCCTGTCCTGTCTATCTCAGCAGTGCCTCCAAATGTAGCACTGTTTCCCCCCTCCCCCCCAATCTCATATAGGGACCACTACTGGGGATCTACACGTGTTACTGTGTGTGTGGACTGGTATGTGTGCATGTGTCCAAAATGATGCTCCCGCCAAGAAAACGGGACCACATGGGATGGTGTGCAAGATTTGCAAAGGTTTGCAGAAAAGAGTTGCTAGCTTTCAGCGCCAAACGAAAGGTGCCGCCCATTATTATTATTGGCTCAGGCGGAGTCAAGTCAAGCTACTGATGTTTGCCCCCACATCTGAAATTCACCCAGGGGAGGTGCTGAGTGAACCCCAGCCAATCGGAGCTGTGCCCCGGCTGGGAGGAGTCTTAAGAACAGACTCAGAGCTCATTCTGTTGTGAGCTATCAAAGAGTGAGGAGCTACCTACTGTTGTGAGGAACCATCACATACCATGGCTGCCTCTACTGATGTCAATGATATAGAAGTATCCAACTACTCCCTCCCAGGTGGCTACCTGATGGTGAGGGTTGGAGAGCAAATTCACCTGAGATGTATGTGCGCACAGCCGCCTGCCTGGTGGCCCTGTCGGCCCAGATACGCGGTTCCAGCACTGTGGCACCTACTATCTGCGGCCTGCCAGTGCCTGCGGAGGTATGTTTGCCTGTCTCAAGAGCCGTTACGACTGGTGCGGTCTTGTTCCTGTTTCCAGTTATCATGGATGCTGCGGGCCTGTGTAACCTTATTAATGTGGCCGGATGCTCCAGTAGTCCGGTGCCACTGTCAACTACAATATCTTCCTCAGTTGCTACTGCGGACCTTGCTGTGGGCCCGTGT